>NW_026453632.1:0-115173 GCF_943734755.1 Anopheles moucheti
AACTCAATTCTGGTGGAATTCCCACTAGATAGTACAAAGTTCATTTTGAATGCACGAATCTAGTTAAAATAGATAGTTTTTGCATGAAAACTCAATTCTGGTAGAATTCCACTAGATAGTACAAAGTTCATTTTGGATGCACGAATCTAGTTAAAATAGATAGTTTTTGCATGAAAACTCAATTCTGGTGAAATTCCACTAGATAGTACAAAAATTCGTTTTGAATTGACGAATCTAGTTAAAATAGATAGTTTTTGCATGAAAACTCAATTCTGGTGGAATTCCACTAGATAGTACAAAGTTCGTTTTGAATGGACGAATCTAGTTAAAATAGATAGTTTTTGCATGAAAACTCAATTCTGGTGGAATTCCACTAGATAGTACAAAGTTCATTTTGAATGCACGAATCTAGTTAAAATAGATAGTTTTTGCATGAAAACTCAATTCTGGTAGAATTCCACTAGATAGTACAAAGTTCGTTTTGAATGGACGAATCTAGTTAAAATAAATAGTTTTTGCATGAAAACTCAATTCTGGTGAAATTCCACTAGATAGTACAAAGTTCATTTTGAATGCACGAATCTAGTTAAAATAGATAGTTTTTGCATGAAACTCAATTCTGGTAGAATTCCACTTCAGAATAGTACAAAGTTCGTTTTGAATGGACGAATCTAGTTAAAATAGATAGTTTTTGCATGAAAACTCAATTCTGGTGAAATTCCACTAGAATAGTACAAAGTTCGTTTTGAATTGACGAATCTAGTTAAAATAGATAGTTTTTGCATGAAAACTCAATTCTGGTGGAATTCCACTAGATAGTACAAAGTTCGTTTTGAATTGACGAATCTAGTTAAAATAGATAGTTTTTGCATGAAAACTCAATTCTGGTGGAATTCCACTAGATAGTACAAAGTTCGTTTTGAATTGACGAATCTAGTTAAAATAGATAGTTTTTGCATGAAAACTCAATTCTGGTGGAATTCCACTAGATAGTACAAAGTTCATTTTGAATGCACGAATCTAGTTAAAATAGATAGTTTTTGCATGAAAACTCAATTCTGTTGGAATTCCACTAGATAGTACAAAGTTCATTTTGAATGCACGAATCTAGTTAAAATAGATAGTTTTTGCATGAAAACTCAATTCTGGTGAAATTCCACTAGATAGTACAAAGTTCGTTTTGAATTGACGAATCTAGTTAAAATAGATAGTTTTTGCATGAAAACTCAATTCTGTTGGAATTCCACTAGATAGTACAAAGTTCATTTTGAATGCACGAATCTAGTTAAAATAAATAGTTTTTGCATGAAAACTCAATTCTGGTGGAATTCCACTAGATAGTACAAAGTTCGTTTTGAATTGACGAATCTAGTTAAAATAGATAGTTTTTGCATGAAAACTCAATTCTGGTAGAATTCCACTAGATAGTACAAAGTTCATTTTGGATGCACGAATCTAGTTAAAATAGATAGTTTTTGCATGAAAACTCAATTCTGGTGGAATTCCACTAGATAGTACAAAGTTCGTTTTGAATTGACGAATCTAGTTAAAATAGATAGTTTTTGCATGAAAACTCAATTCTGGTGGAATTCCACTAGATAGTACAAAGTTCATTTTGAATGCACGAATCTAGTTAAAATAGATAGTTTTTGCATGAAAACTCAATTCTGGTAGAATTCCACTAGATAGTACAAAGTTCATTTTGGATGCACGAATCTAGTTAAAATAGATAGTTTTTGCATGAAAACTCAATTCTGGTGGAATTCCACTAGATAGTACAAAGTTCATTTTGAATGCACGAATCTAGTTAAAATAGATAGTTTTTGCATGAAAACTCAATTCTGTTGGAATTCCACTAGATAGTACAAAGTTCATTTTGAATGCACGAATCTAGTTAAAATAGATAGTTTTTGCATGAAAACTCAATTCTGTTGGAATTCCACTAGATAGTACAAAGTTCGTTTTGAATTGACGAATCTAGTTAAAATAGATAGTTTTTGCATGAAAACTCAATTCTGTTGGAATTCCACTAGATAGTACAAAGTTCATTTTGAATGCACGAATCTAGTTAAAATAGATAGTTTTTGCATGAAAACTCAATTCTGGTGAAATTCCACTAGATAGTACAAAGTTCGTTTTGAATTGACGAATCTAGTTAAAATAGATAGTTTTTGCATGAAAACTCAATTCTGGTAGAATTCCACTAGATAGTACAAAGTTCATTTTGGATGCACGAATCTAGTTAAAATAGATAGTTTTTGCATGAAAACTCAATTCTGGTGGAATTCCACTAGATAGTACAAAGTTCATTTTGAATGCACGAATCTAGTTAAAATAGATAGTTTTTGCATGAAAACTCAATTCTGGTAGAATTCCACTAGATAGTACAAAGTTCGTTTCGGATGGACGAATCTAGTTAAAATAGATAGTTTTTGCATGAAAACTCAATTCTGGTGGAATTCCACTAGATAGTACAAAGTTCATTTTGAATGCACGAATCTAGTTAAAATAGATAGTTTTTGCATGAAAACTCAATTCTGGTAGAATTCCACTAGATAGTACAAAGTTCATTTTGGATGCACGAATCTAGTTAAAATAGATAGTTTTTGCATGAAAACTCAATTCTGGTGGAATTCCACTAGATAGTACAAAGTTCATTTTGAATGCACGAATCTAGTTAAAATAGATAGTTTTTGCATGAAAACTCAATTCTGGTAGAATTCCACTAGATAGTACAAAGTTCATTTTGAATGCACGAATCTAGTTAAAATAGATAGTTTTTGCATGAAAACTCAATTCTGTTGGAATTCCACTAGATAGTACAAAGTTCGTTTTGAATTGACGAATCTAGTTAAAATAGATAGTTTTTGCATGAAAACTCAATTCTGTTGGAATTCCACTAGATAGTACAAAGTTCATTTTGAATGCACGAATCTAGTTAAAATAGATAGTTTTTGCATGAAAACTCAATTCTGGTGGAATTCCACTAGATAGTACAAAGTTCGTTTTGAATGGACGAATCTAGTTAAAATAGATAGTTTTTGCATGAAAACTCAATTCTGGTGGAATTCCACTAGATAGTACAAAGTTCGTTTTGAATTGACGAATCTAGTTAAAATAGATAGTTTTTGCATGAAAACTCAATTCTGGTGGAATTCCACTAGATAGTACAAAGTTCATTTTGAATGCACGAATCTAGTTAAAATAGATAGTTTTTGCATGAAAACTCAATTCTGGTAGAATTCCACTAGATAGTACAAAGTTCGTTTTGAATGGACGAATCTAGTTAAATAGATAGTTTTTGCATGAAAACTCAATTCTGGTGAAATTCCACTAGATAGTACAAAGTTCGTTTTGAATTGACGAATCTAGTTAAAATAGATAGTTTTTGCATGAAAACTCAATTCTGGTGGAATTCCACTAGATAGTACAAGTTCGTTTTGAATGGACGAATCTAGTTAAAATAGATAGTTTTTGCATGAAAACTCAATTCTGGTAGAATTCCACTAGATAGTACAAAGTTCATTTTGGATGCACGAATCTAGTTAAAATCGATAGTTTTTGCATGAAAAACTCAATTCTGGTGAAATTCCACTAGATAGTACAAAATTCGTTTTGAATTGACGAATCTAGTTAAAATAGATAGTTTTTGCATGAAAACTCAATTCTGGTGAAATTCCACTAGATAGTACAAAGTTCGTTTTGAATTGACGAATCTAGTTAAAACAGATAGTTTTTTGCATGAAAACTCAATTCTGGTGGAATTCCACTAGATAGTACAAAGTTCATTTTGAATGCACGAATCTAGTTAAAATAGATAGTTTTTGCATGAAAACTCAATTCTGGTGAAATTCCACTAGATAGTACAAAGTTCGTTTTGAATTGACGAATCTAGTTAAAATAGATAGTTTTTGCATGAAAACTCAATTCTGGTGGAATTCCACTAGATAGTACAAAGTTCATTTTGAATGCACGAATCTAGTTAAAATAGATAGTTTTTGCATGAAAACTCAATTCTGGTAGAATTCCACTAGATAGTACAAAGTTCATTTTGGATGCACGAATCTAGTTAAAATCGATAGTTTTTGCATGAAAACTCAATTCTGGTGAAATTCCACTAGATAGTACAAATTCGTTTTGAATTGACGAATCTAGTTAAAATAGATAGTTTTTGCATGAAAACTCAATTCTGGTGGAATTCCACTAGATAGTACAAAGTTCGTTTTGAATGGACGAATCTAGTTAAAATAGATAGTTTTTGCATGAAAACTCAATTCTGGTGGAATTCCACTAGATAGTACAAAGTTCATTTTGAATGCACGAATCTAGTTAAAATAGATAGTTTTTGCATGAAAACTCAATTCTGGTGAAATTCCACCAGATAGTACAAAGTTCGTTTTGAATTGACGAATCTAGTTAAAATAGATAGTTTTTGCATGAAAACTCAATTCTGGTGGAATTCCACTAGATAGTACAAAGTTCGTTTTGAATGGACGAATCTAGTTAAAATAGATAGTTTTTGCATGAAAACTCATTCTGGTGGAATTCCACTAGATAGTACAAAGTTCATTTTGAATGCACGAATCTAGTTAAAATAGATAGTTTTTGCATGAAAACTCAATTCTGGTGAAATTCCACCAGATAGTACAAAGTTCGTTTTGAATTGACGAATCTAGTTAAAATAGATAGTTTTTGCATGAAAACTCAATTCTGGTGGAATTCCACTAGATAGTACAAAGTTCGTTTTGAATGGACGAATCTAGTTAAAATAGATAGTTTTTGCATGAAAACTCAATTCTGGTGGAATTCCACTAGATAGTACAAAGTTCATTTTGAATGCACGAATCTAGTTAAAATAGATAGTTTTTGCATGAAAACTCAATTCTGGTGAAATTCCACTAGATAGTACAAAATTCGTTTTGAATTGACGAATCTAGTTAAAATAGATAGTTTTTGCATGAAAACTCAATTCTGGTGGAATTCCACTAGATAGTACAAAGTTCGTTTTGAATGGACGAATCTAGTTAAAATAGATAGTTTTTGCATGAAAACTCAATTCTGGTGGAATTCCACTAGATAGTACAAAGTTCATTTTGAATGCACGAATCTAGTTAAAATAGATAGTTTTTGCATGAAAACTCAATTCTGGTGAAATTCCACCAGATAGTACAAAGTTCGTTTTGAATTGACGAATCTAGTTAAAATAGATAGTTTTTGCATGAAAACTCAATTCTGGTGGAATTCCACTAGATAGTACAAAGTTCGTTTTGAATGGACGAATCTAGTTAAAATAGATAGTTTTTGCATGAAAACTCAATTCTGGTGGAATTCCACTAGATAGTACAAAGTTCATTTTGAATGCACGAATCTAGTTAAAATAGATAGTTTTTGCATGAAAACTCAATTCTGGTAGAATTCCACTAGATAGTACAAAGTTCGTTTTGAATGGACGAATCTAGTTAAAATAGATAGTTTTTGCATGAAAACTCAATTCTGGTGAAATTCCACTAGATAGTACAAAGTTCGTTTTGAATTGACGAATCTAGTTAAAATAGATAGTTTTTGCATGAAAACTCAATTCTGGTGGAATTCCACTAGATAGTACAAAGTTCGTTTTGAATGGACGAATCTAGTTAAAATAGATAGTTTTTGCATGAAAACTCAATTCTGGTGGAATTCCACTAGATAGTACAAAGTTCATTTTGAATGCACGAATCTAGTTAAAATAGATAGTTTTTGCATGAAAACTCAATTCTGGTAGAATTCCACTAGATAGTACAAAGTTCGTTTTGAATGCACGATTCTAGTTAAAATAGATAGTTTTTGCATGAAAACTCAATTCTGGTGGAATTCCACTAGATAGTACAAAGTTCGTTTTGAATGGACGAATCTAGTTAAAATAGATAGTTTTGCATGAAAACTCAATTCTGGTGGAATTCCACTAGATAGTACAAAGTTCATTTTGAATGCACGAATCTAGTTAAAATAGATAGTTTTTGCATGAAAACTCAATTCTGGTAGAATTCCACTAGATAGTACAAAGTTCGTTTTGAATGGACGAATCTAGTTAAAATAGATAGTTTTTGCATGAAAACTCAATTTTGGTGGAATTCCACTAGAAAGTACAAAGTTCGTTTTGGATGGACGAATCTAGTTAAAATAGACAGTTTTTGCATGAAAACTCAATTCTGGTGGAATTCCACTAGAAAAGTACAAAGTTCGTTTTGGATGGACGAATCTAGTTAAAATAGATAGTTTTTGCATGAAAACTCAATTCTGGTGGAATTCCACTAGATAGTACAAAGTTCATTTTGAATGCACGAATCTAGTTAAAATAGATAGTTTTTGCATGAAAAACTCAATTCTGGTAGAATTCCACTAGATAGTACAAAGTTCGTTTTGAATGGACGAATCTAGTTTAAAATAGATAGTTTTTGCATGAAAACTCAATTTTGGTGGAATTCCACTAGAAAGTACAAAGTTCGTTTTGGATGACGAATCTAGTTAAAATAGACAGTTTTTGCATGAAAACTCAATTCTGGTGGAATTCCACTAGAAAGTACAAAGTTCGTTTTGAATGGACGAATCTAGTTAAAATAGATAGTTTTTGCATGAAAACTCAATTCTGGTGGAATTCCACTAGATAGTACAAAGTTCATTTTGAATGCACGAATTCTAGTTAAAATAGATAGTTTTTGCATGAAAACTCAATTCTGGTAGAATTCCACTAGATAGTACAAAGTTCGTTTTGAATGCACGAATCTAGTTAAAATAGATAGTTTTTGCATGAAAACTCAATTCTGGTGAAATTCCACTAGATAGTACAAAGTTCGTTTTGAATTGACGAATCTAGTTAAAATAGATAGTTTTTGCATGAAAACTCAATTCTGGTGGAATTCCACTAGATAGTACAAAGTTCGTTTTGAATGGACGAATCTAGTTAAAATAGATAGTTTTTGCATGAAAACTCAATTCTGGTGGAATTCCACTAGATAGTACAAAGTTCGTTTTGAATTGACGAATCTAGTTAAAATAGATAGTTTTTGCATGAAAACTCAATTCTGGTGGAATTCCACTAGATAGTACAAAGTTCATTTTGAATGCACGAATCTAGTTAAAATAGATAGTTTTTGCATGAAAACTCAATTCTGGTAGAATTCCACTAGATAGTACAAAGTTCATTTTGGTTGCACGAATCTAGTTAAAATAGATAGTTTTTGCATGAAAACTCAATTCTGGTGAAATTCCACTAGATAGTACAAAATTCGTTTTGAATTGACGAATCTAGTTAAAATAGATAGTTTTGCATGAAAACTCAATTCTGGTGGAATTCCACTAGATAGTACAAAGTTCGTTTTGAATGGACGAATCTAGTTAAAATAGATAGTTTTTGCATGAAAACTCAATTCTGGTGGAATTCCACTAGATAGTACAAAGTTCATTTTGAATGCACGAATCTAGTTAAAATAGATAGTTTTTGCATGAAAACTCAATTCTGGTAGAATTCCACTAGATAGTACAAAGTTCATTTTGAATGCACGAATCTAGTTAAAATAGATAGTTTTTGCATGAAAACTCAATTCTGGTGAAATTCCACCAGATAGTACAAAGTTCGTTTTGAATTGACGAATCTAGTTAAAATAGATAGTTTTTGCATGAAAACTCAATTCTGGTGGAATTCCACTAGATAGTACAAAGTTCGTTTGAATGGACGAATCTAGTTAAAATAGATAGTTTTTGCATGAAAGCTCAATTCTGGTGGAATTCCACTAGATAGTACAAAGTTCGTTTTGAATGGACGAATCTAGTTAAAATAGATAGTTTTTGCATGAAAACTCAATTCTGGTGGAATTCCACTAGATAGTACAAAGTTCATTTTGAATGCACGAATCTAGTTAAAATAGATAGTTTTTTGCATGAAAACTCAATTCTGGTAGAATTCCACTAGATAGTACAAAGTTCGTTTTGAATGGACGAATCTAGTTAAAATAGATAGTTTTTGCATGAAAACTCAATTCTGGTGAAATTCCACTAGATAGTACAAAGTTCGTTTTGAATTGACGAATCTAGTTAAAATAGATAGTTTTTTGCATGAAAACTCAATTCTGGTGGAATTCCACTAGATAGTACAAAGTTCGTTTTGAATGGACGAATCTAGTTAAAATAGATAGTTTTTGCATGAAAACTCAATTCTGGTGGAATTCCACTAGATAGTACAAAGTTCATTTTGAATGCACGAATCTAGTTAAAATAGATAGTTTTTGCATGAAAACTCAATTCTGGTAGAATTCCACTAGATAGTACAAAGTTCGTTTTGAATGCACGAATCTAGTTAAAATAGATAGTTTTTGCATGAAAACTCAATTCTGGTGGAATTCCACTAGATAGTACAAAGTTCGTTTTTGAATGGACGAATCTAGTTAAAATAGATAGTTTTTTGCATGAAAACTCAATTCTGGTGGAATTCCACTAGATAGTACAAAGTTCATTTTGAATGCACGAATCTAGTTAAAATAGATAGTTTTTTGCATGAAAACTCAATTCTGGTAGAATTCCACTAGATAGTACAAAGTTCGTTTTTGAATGGACGAATCTAGTTAAAATAGATAGTTTTTGCATGAAAACTCATTCTGGTGAAATTCCACTAGATAGTACAAAGTTCGTTTTGAATTGACGAATCTAGTTAAAATAGATAGTTTTTTGCATGAAAACTCAATTCTGGTGGAATTCCACTAGATAGTACAAAGTTCGTTTTGAATGGACGAATCTAGTTAAAATAGATAGTTTTTGCATGAAAACTCAATTCTGGTGGAATTCCACTAGATAGTACAAAGTTCATTTTGAATGCACGAATCTAGTTAAAATAGATAGTTTTTGCATGAAAACTCAATTCTGGTAGAATTCCACTAGATAGTACAAAATTCGTTTTGAATTGACGAATCTAGTTAAAATAGATAGTTTTTGCATGAAAACTCAATTCTGGTGGAATTCCACTAGATAGTACAAAGTTCGTTTTGAATTGACGAATCTAGTTAAAATAGATAGTTTTTGCATGAAACTCAATTCTGGTGAAATTCCACTAGATAGTACAAAATTCGTTTTGAATTGACGAATCTAGTTAAAATAGATAGTTTTTGCATGAAAACTCAATTCTGGTGGAATTCCACTAGATAGTACAAAGTTCGTTTTGAATGGACGAATCTAGTTAAAATAGATAGTTTTTGCATGAAAACTCAATTCTGGTGGAATTCCACTAGATAGTACAAAGTTCGTTTTGAATGGACGAATCTAGTTAAAATAGATAGTTTTTGCATGAAAACTCAATTCTGGTAGAATTCCACTAGATAGTACAAAGTTCATTTTGGTTGCACGAATCTAGTTAAAATAGATAGTTTTTGCATGAAAACTCAATTCTGGTGAAATTCCACTAGATAGTACAAAATTCGTTTTGAATTGACGAATCTAGTTAAAATAGATAGTTTTTGCATGAAACTCAATTCTGGTGGAATTCCACTAGATAGTACAAAGTTCGTTTTGAATGGACGAATCTAGTTAAAATAGATAGTTTTTGCATGAAAACTCAATTCTGGTAGAATTCCACTAGATAGTACAAAGTTCGTTTTGAATGGACGAATCTAGTTAAAATAGATAGTTTTTGCATGAAAACTCAATTCTGGTGGAATTCCACTAGATAGTACAAAGTTCATTTTGAATGCACGAATCTAGTTAAAATAGATAGTTTTTGCATGAAAACTCAATTCTGGTAGAATTCCACTAGATAGTACAAAGTTCGTTTTGAATTGACGAATCTAGTTAAAATAGATAGTTTTTGCATGAAAAACTCAATTCTGGTGGAATTCCACTAGATAGTACAAAGTTCATTTTGAATGCACGAATCTAGTTAAAATAGATAGTTTTTGCATGAAAACTCAATTCTGGTAGAATTCCACTAGATAGTACAAAGTTCGTTTTGAATGGACGAATCTAGTTAAAATAGATAGTTTTTGCATGAAAACTCAATTCTGGTGGAATTCCACTAGATAGTACAAAGTTCATTTTGGTTGCACGAATCTAGTTAAAATAGATAGTTTTTGCATGAAAACTCAATTCTGGTGAAATTCCACTAGATAGTACAAAATTCGTTTTGAATTGACGAATCTAGTTAAAATAGATAGTTTTTGCATGAAAACCTCAATTCTGGTGGAATTCCACTAGATAGTACAAAGTTCGTTTTGAATGGACGAATCTAGTTAAAATAGATAGTTTTTGCATGAAAACTCAATTCTGGTGGAATTCCACTAGATAGTACAAAGTTCGTTTTGAATGCACGAATCTAGTTAAAATAGATAGTTTTTGCATGAAAACTCAATTCTGGTAGAATTCCACTAGATAGTACAAAGTTCGTTTTGAATTGACGAATCTAGTTAAAATAGATAGTTTTTGCATGAAAACTCAATTCTGGGTGGGTGGGGGGGGAATTCCACTAGATAGTACAAAGTTCATTTTGAATGCACGAATCTAGTTAAATAGATAGTTTTTGCATGAAAACTCAATTCTGGTAGAATTCCACTAGATAGTACAAAGTTCGTTTTGAATGGACGAATCTAGTTAAAATAGATAGTTTTTGCATGAAAACTCAATTCTGGTAGAATTCCACTAGATAGTACAAAGTTCATTTTGGTTGCACGAATCTAGTTAAAATAGATAGTTTTTGCATGAAAACTCAATTCTGGGAAATTCCACTAGATAGTACAAAATTCGTTTTGAATTGACGAATCTAGTTAAAATAGATAGTTTTTGCATGAAAACTCAATTCTGGTGGAATTCCACTAGATAGTACAAAGTTCGTTTTGAATGGACGAATCTAGTTAAAATAGATAGTTTTTGCATGAAAACTCAATTCTGGTAGAATTCCACTAGATAGTACAAAGTTCGTTTTGAATGGACGAATCTAGTTAAAATAGATAGTTTTTGCATGAAAACTCAATTCTGGTGGAATTCCACTAGATAGTACAAAGTTCATTTTGAATGCACGAATCTAGTTAAAATAGATAGTTTTTGCATGAAAACTCAATTCTGGTAGAATTCCACTAGATAGTACAAAATTCGTTTTGAATTGACGAATCTAGTTAAAATAGATAGTTTTTGCATGAAAACTCAATTCTGGTGGAATTCCACTAGATAGTACAAAGTTCATTTTGAATGCACGAATCTAGTTAAAATAGATAGTTTTTGCATGAAAACTCAATTCTGGTAGAATTCCACTAGATAGTACAAAGTTCGTTTTGAATGGACGAATCTAGTTAAAATAGATAGTTTTTGCATGAAAACTCAATTCTGGTGGAATTCCACTAGATAGTACAAAGTTCATTTTGAATGCACGAATCTAGTTAAAATAGATAGTTTTTGCATGAAAACTCAATTCTGGTAGAATTCCACTAGATAGTACAAAGTTCGTTTTGAATGGACGAATCTAGTTAAAATAGATAGTTTTTGCATGAAAACTCAATTCTGGTGAAATTCCACTAGATAGTACAAAGTTCGTTTTGAATTGACGAATCTAGTTAAAATAGATAGTTTTTGCATGAAAACTCAATTCTGGTGGAATTCCACTAGATAGTACAAAGTTCGTTTTGAATGGACGAATCTAGTTAAAATAGATAGTTTTTGCATGAAAACTCAATTCTGGTGGAATTCCACTAGATAGTACAAAGTTCATTTTGAATGCACGAATCTAGTTAAAATAGATAGTTTTTGCATGAAAACTCAATTCTGGTAGAATTCCACTAGATAGTACAAAGTTCGTTTTGAATGGACGAATCTAGTTAAAATAAATAGTTTTTGCATGAAAACTCAATTCTGGTGAAATTCCACTAGATAGTACAAAGTTCATTTTGAATGCACGAATCTAGTTAAAATAGATAGTTTTTGCATGAAAACTCAATTCTGGTAGAATTCCACTAGATAGTACAAAGTTCATTTTGGATGCACGAATCTAGTTAAAATAGATAGTTTTTGCATGAAAACTCAATTCTGCCACTAGATAGTACAAAGTTCATTTTGAATGCACGAATCTAGTTAAAATAGATAGTTTTTGCATGAAAACTCAATTCTGGTAGAATTCCACTAGATAGTACAAAGTTCATTTTGAATGCACGAATCTAGTTAAAATAGATAGTTTTTGCATGAAAACTCAATTCTGTTGGAATTCCACTAGATAGTACAAAGTTCGTTTTGAATTGACGAATCTAGTTAAAATAGATAGTTTTTGCATGAAAACTCAATTCTGGTAGAATTCCACTAGATAGTACAAAGTTCATTTTGGATGCACGAATCTAGTTAAAATAGATAGTTTTTTGCATGAAAACTCAATTCTGGTGGAATTCCACTAGATGGTACAAAGTTCGTTTTGAATGGACAAATCTAGTTAAAATAGATAGTTTTTGCATGAAAACTCAATTCTGGTGGAATTCCACTAGATAGTACAAAGTTCGTTTTGAATGGACGAATCTAGTTAAAATAGATAGTTTTTGCATGAAAACTCAATTCTGGTGGAATTCCACTAGATAGTACAAAGTTCGTTTTGAATTGACGAATCTAGTTAAAATAGATAGTTTTTGCATGAAAACTCAATTCTGGTGGAATTCCACTAGATAGTACAAAGTTCATTTTGAATGCACGAATCTAGTTAAAATAGATAGTTTTTGCATGAAAACTCAATTCTGGTAGAATTCCACTAGATAGTACAAAGTTCATTTTGGATGCACGAATCTAGTTAAAATAGATAGTTTTTGCATGAAAACTCAATTCTGGTAGAATTCCACTAGATAGTACAAAATTCGTTTTGAATTGACGAATCTAGTTAAAAATAGATAGTTTTTGCATGAAAACTCAATTCTGGTGGAATTCCACTAGATAGTACAAAGTTCGTTTTGAATGGACGAATCTAGTTAAAATAGATAGTTTTTGCATGAAAACTCAATTCTGGTGGAATTCCACTAGATAGTACAAAGTTCATTTTGAATGCACGAATCTAGTTAAAATAGATAGTTTTTGCATGAAAACTCAATTCTGGTAGAATTCCACTAGATAGTACAAAGTTCGTTTTGAATGGACGAATCTAGTTAAAATAAATAGTTTTTGCATGAAAACTCAATTCTGGTGAAATTCCACTAGATAGTACAAAGTTCGTTTTGAATTGACGAATCTAGTTAAAATAGATAGTTTTTGCATGAAAACTCAATTCTGGTGGAATTCCACTAGATAGTACAAAGTTCGTTTTGAATGGACGAATCTAGTTAAAATAGATAGTTTTTGCATGAAAACTCAATTCTGGTGGAATTCCACTAGATAGTACAAAGTTCATTTTGAATGCACGAATCTAGTTAAAATAGATAGTTTTTGCATGAAAACTCAATTCTGGTAGAATTCCACTAGATAGTACAAAGTTCGTTTTGAATGGACGAATCTAGTTAAAATAGATAGTTTTTGCATGAAAACTCAATTCTGGTGAAATTCCACTAGATAGTACAAAGTTCGTTTTGAATTGACGAATCTAGTTAAAATAGATAGTTTTTGCATGAAAACTCAATTCTGGTGGAATTCCACTAGATAGTACAAAGTTCGTTTTGAATTGACGAATCTAGTTAAAATAGATAGTTTTTGCATGAAAACTCAATTCTGGTGGAATTCCACTAGATAGTACAAAGTTCGTTTTGAATTGACGAATCTAGTTAAAATAGATAGTTTTTGCATGAAAACTCAATTCTGGTGGAATTCCACTAGATAGTACAAAGTTCGTTTTGAATTGACGAATCTAGTTAAAATAGATAGTTTTTGCATGAAAACTCAATTCTGGTGGAATTCCACTAGATAGTACAAAGTTCATTTTGAATGCACGAATCTAGTTAAAATAGATAGTTTTTGCATGAAAACTCAATTCTGGTAGAATTCCACTAGATAGTACAAAGTTCATTTTGGTTGCACGAATCTAGTTAAAATAGATAGTTTTTGCATGAAAACTCAATTCTGGTGAAATTCCACTAGATAGTACAAAATTCGTTTTGAATTGACGAATCTAGTTAAAATAGATAGTTTTTGCATGAAAACTCAATTCTGGTGGAATTCCACTAGATAGTACAAAGTTCATTTTGAATGCACGAATCTAGTTAAAATAGATAGTTTTTGCATGAAAACTCAATTCTGGTAGAATTCCACTAGATAGTACAAAGTTCGTTTTGAATGGACGAATCTAGTTAAAATAGATAGTTTTTGCATGAAAACTCAATTCTGGTGGAATTCCACTAGATAGTACAAAGTTCATTTTGAATGCACGAATCTAGTTAAAATAGATAGTTTTTGCATGAAAACTCAATTCTGGTAGAATTCCACTAGATAGTACAAAGTTCGTTTTGAATGGACGAATCTAGTTAAAATAGATAGTTTTTGCATGAAAACTCAATTCTGGTGAAATTCCACTAGATAGTACAAAGTTCGTTTTGAATTGACGAATCTAGTTAAAATAGATAGTTTTTGCATGAAAACTCAATTCTGGTGGAATTCCACTAGATAGTACAAAGTTCATTTTGAATTGACGAATCTAGTTAAAATAGATAGTTTTTGCATGAAAACTCAATTCTGGTGGAATTCCACTAGATAGTACAAAGTTCATTTTGAATGCACGAATCTAGTTAAAATAGATAGTTTTTGCATGAAAACTCAATTCTGGTAGAATTCCACTAGATAGTACAAAGTTCGTTTTGAATGGACGAATCTAGTTAAAATAGATAGTTTTTGCATGAAAACTCAATTCTGGTGGAATTCCACTAGATAGTACAAAGTTCATTTTGAATGCACGAATCTAGTTAAAATAGATAGTTTTTGCATGAAAACTCAATTCTGGTAGAATTCCACTAGATAGTACAAAGTTCGTTTTGAATGGACGAATCTAGTTAAAATAGATAGTTTTTGCATGAAAACTCAATTCTGGTGAAATTCCACTAGATAGTACAAAGTTCGTTTTGAATTGACGAATCTAGTTAAAATAGATAGTTTTTGCATGAAAACTCAATTCTGGTGGAATTCCACTAGATAGTACAAAGTTCGTTTTGAATTGACGAATCTAGTTAAAATAGATAGTTTTTGCATGAAAACTCAATTCTGGTGGAATTCCACTAGATAGTACAAAGTTCGTTTTGAATTGACGAATCTAGTTAAAATAGATAGTTTTTGCATGAAAACTCAATTCTGGTGGAATTCCACTAGATAGTACAAAGTTCATTTTGAATGCACGAATCTAGTTAAAATAGATAGTTTTTGCATGAAAACTCAATTCTGTTGGAATTCCACTAGATAGTACAAAGTTCATTTTGAATGCACGAATCTAGTTAAAATAAATAGTTTTTGCATGAAAACTCAATTCTGGTGGAATTCCACTAGATAGTACAAAGTTCGTTTTGAATTGACGAATCTAGTTAAAATAGATAGGTTTTGCATGAAAACTCAATTCTGGTAGAATTCCACTAGATAGTACAAAGTTCATTTTGGATGCACGAATCTAGTTAAAATAGATAGTTTTTGCATGAAAACTCAATTCTGGTGGAATTCCACTAGATAGTACAAAGTTCGTTTTGAATTGACGAATCTAGTTAAAATAGATAGTTTTTGCATGAAAACTCAATTCTGGTGGAATTCCACTAGATAGTACAAAGTTCATTTTGAATGCACGAATCTAGTTAAAATAGATAGTTTTTGCATGAAAACTCAATTCTGGTGGAATTCCACTAGATAGTACAAAGTTCATTTTGGATGCACGAATCTAGTTAAAATAGATAGTTTTTGCATGAAAACTCAATTCTGGTGGAATTCCACTAGATAGTACAAAGTTCATTTTGAATGCACGAATCTAGTTAAAATAAATAGTTTTTGCATGAAAACTCAATTCTGGTGGAATTCCACTAGATAGTACAAAGTTCGTTTTGAATTGACGAATCTAGTTAAAATAGATAGGTTTTGCATGAAAACTCAATTCTGGTAGAATTCCACTAGATAGTACAAAGTTCATTTTGGATGCACGAATCTAGTTAAAATAGATAGTTTTTGCATGAAAACTCAATTCTGGTGGAATTCCACTAGATAGTACAAAGTTCGTTTTGAATTGACGAATCTAGTTAAAATAGATAGTTTTTGCATGAAAACTCAATTCTGGTGGAATTCCACTAGATAGTACAAAGTTCATTTTGAATGCACGAATCTAGTTAAAATAGATAGTTTTTGCATGAAAACTCAATTCTGGTAGAATTCCACTAGATAGTACAAAGTTCATTTTGGATGCACGAATCTAGTTAAAATAGATAGTTTTTGCATGAAAACTCAATTCTGGTGGAATTCCACTAGATAGTACAAAGTTCGTTTTGAATTGACGAATCTAGTTAAAATAGATAGGTTTTGCATGAAAACTCAATTCTGGTAGAATTCCACTAGATAGTACAAAGTTCATTTTGGATGCACGAATCTAGTTAAAATAGATAGTTTTTGCATGAAAACTCAATTCTGGTGGAATTCCACTAGATAGTACAAAGTTCGTTTTGAATTGACGAATCTAGTTAAAATAGATAGTTTTTGCATGAAAACTCAATTCTGGTAGAATTCCACTAGATAGTACAAAGTTCATTTTGGATGCACGAATCTAGTTAAAATAGATAGTTTTTGCATGAAAACTCAATTCTGGTGGAATTCCACTAGATAGTACAAAGTTCATTTTGAATGCACGAATCTAGTTAAAATAGATAGTTTTTGCATGAAAACTCAATTCTGTTGGAATTCCACTAGATAGTACAAAGTTCATTTTGAATGCACGAATCTAGTTAAAATAGATAGTTTTTGCATGAAAACTCAATTCTGGTGGAATTCCACTAGATAGTACAAAGTTCATTTTGAATGCACGAATCTAGTTAAAATAGATAGTTTTTGCATGAAAACTCAATTCTGGTGGAATTCCACTAGATAGTACAAAGTTCATTTTGAATGCACGAATCTAGTTAAAATAGATAGTTTTTGCATGAAAACTCAATTCTGGTAGAATTCCACTAGATAGTACAAAGTTCATTTTGGATGCACGAATCTAGTTAAAATAGATAGTTTTTGCATGAAAACTCAATTCTGGTTGAATTCCACTAGATAGTACAAAGTTCATTTTGAATGCACGAATCTAGTTAAAATAGATAGTTTTTGCATGAAAACTCAATTCTGGTAGAATTCCACTAGATAGTACAAAGTTCATTTTGAATGCACGAATCTAGTTAAAATAGATAGTTTTTGCATGAAAACTCAATTCTGTTGGAATTCCACTAGATAGTACAACGTTCGTTTTGAATTGACGAATCTAGTTAAAATAGATAGTTTTTGCATGAAAACTCAATTCTGTTGGAATTCCACTAGATAGTACAAAGTTCATTTTGAATGCACGAATCTAGTTAAAATAGATAGTTTTTGCATGAAAACTCAATTCTGGTGGAATTCCACTAGATAGTACAAAGTTCGTTTTGAATGGACGAATCTAGTTAAAATAGATAGTTTTTGCATGAAAACTCAATTCTGGTGGAATTCCACTAGATAGTACAAAGTTCGTTTTGAATTGACGAATCTAGTTAAAATAGATAGTTTTTGCATGAAAACTCAATTCTGGTGGAATTCCACTAGATAGTACAAAGTTCATTTTGAATGCACGAATCTAGTTAAAATAGATAGTTTTTGCATGAAAACTCAATTCTGGTGAAATTCCACTAGATAGTACAAAATTCGATTTGGATGGACGAATCTAGTTAAAATAGATAGTTTTTGCATGAAAACTCAATTCTGGTGGAATTCCACTAGATAGTACAAAGTTCGTTTTGAATTGACGAATCTAGTTAAAATAGATAGTTTTTGCATGAAAACTCAATTCTGGTGGAATTCCACTAGATAGTACAAAGTTCATTTTGAATGCACGAATCTAGTTAAAATAGATAGTTTTTGCATGAAAACTCAATTCTGGTAGAATTCCACTAGATAGTACAAAGTTCATTTTGGATGCACGAATCTAGTTAAAATAGATAGTTTTTGCATGAAAACTCAATTCTGGTGAAATTCCACTAGATAGTACAAAATTCGTTTTGAATTGACGAATCTAGTTAAAATAGATAGTTTTTGCATGAAAACTCAATTCTGGTGGAATTCCACTAGATAGTACAAAGTTCGTTTTGAATGGACGAATCTAGTTAAAATAGATAGTTTTTGCATGAAAACTCAATTCTGGTGGAATTCCACTAGATAGTACAAAGTTCATTTTGAATGCACGAATCTAGTTAAAATAGATAGTTTTTGCATGAAAACTCAATTCTGGTAGAATTCCACTAGATAGTACAAAGTTCGTTTTGAATGGACGAATCTAGTTAAAATAGATAGTTTTTGCATGAAAACTCAATTCTGGTGAAATTCCACTAGATAGTACAAAGTTCGTTTTGAATTGACGAATCTAGTTAAAATAGATAGTTTTTGCATGAAAACTCAATTCTGGTGAAATTCCACTAGATAGTACAAAGTTCGTTTTGAATGGACGAATCTAGTTAAAATAGATAGTTTTTGCATGAAAACTCAATTCTGGTGGAATTCCACTAGATAGTACAAAGTTCGTTTTGAATTGACGAATCTAGTTAAAATAAATAGTTTTTGCATGAAAACTCAATTCTGGTGGAATTCCACTAGATAGTACAAAGTTCGTTTTGAATGGACGAATCTAGTTAAAATAGATAGTTTTTGCATTAAAACTCAATTCTGGTGGAATTCCACTAGATAGTACAAAGTTCATTTTGAATGCACGAATCTAGTTAAAATAGATAGTTTTTGCATGAAAACTCAATTCTGGTAGAATTCCACTAGATAGTACAAAGTTCGTTTTGAATGGACGAATCTAGTTAAAATAGATAGTTTTTGCATGAAAACTCAATTCTGGTGAAATTCCACTAGATAGTACAAAGTTCGTTTTGAATTGACGAATCTAGTTAAAATAGATAGTTTTTGCATGAAAACTCAATTCTGGTGGAATTCCACTAGATAGTACAAAGTTCGTTTTGAATTGACGAATTTAGTTAAAATAGATAGTTTTTGCATGAAAACTCAATTCTGGTGGAATTCCACTAGATAGTTCATTCAACGTTCATTTTGAATGCACGAATCTAGTTAAAATAGATAGTTTTTGTATGAAAACTCAATTCTGGTAGAATTCCACTAGATAG
Organism: Anopheles moucheti; assembly: GCF_943734755.1. NCBI lineage: Eukaryota > Metazoa > Arthropoda > Insecta > Diptera > Culicidae > Anopheles > Anopheles moucheti. Next base: position 19,275 of record NW_026453632.1, read on the forward strand.
TACAAAGTTCATTTTGGATGCACGAATCTAGTTAAAATAGATAGTTTTTGCATGAAAACTCAATTCTGGTGAAATTCCACTAGATAGTACAAAATTCGTTTTGAATTGACGAATCTAGTTAAAATAGATAGTTTTTGCATGAAAACTCAATTCTGGTGGAATTCCACTAGATAGTACAAAGTTCGTTTTGAATGGACGAATCTAGTTAAAATAGATAGTTTTTGCATGAAAACTCAATTCTGGTGGAATTCCACTAGATAGTACAAAGTTCATTTTGAATGCACGAATCTAGTTAAAATAGATAGTTTTTGCATGAAAACTCAATTCTGGTAGAATTCCACTAGATAGTACAAAGTTCATTTTGGATGCACGAATCTAGTTAAAATAGATAGTTTTTGCATGAAAACTCAATTCTGGTGAAATTCCACTAGATAGTACAAAATTCGTTTTGAATTGACGAATCTAGTTAAAATAGATAGTTTTTGCATGAAAACTCAATTCTGGTGGAATTCCACTAGATAGTACAAAGTTCGTTTTGAATGGACGAATCTAGTTAAAATAGATAGTTTTTGCATGAAAACTCAATTCTGGTGGAATTCCACTAGATAGTACAAAGTTCATTTTGAATGCACGAATCTAGTTAAAATAGATAGTTTTTGCATGAAAACTCAATTCTGGTAGAATTCCACTAGATAGTACAAAGTTCGTTTTGAATGGACGAATCTAGTTAAAATAAATAGTTTTTGCATGAAAACTCAATTCTGGTGAAATTCCACTAGATAGTACAAAGTTCGTTTTGAATTGACGAATCTAGTTAAAATAGATAGTTTTTGCATGAAAACTCAATTCTGGTGGAATTCCACTAGATAGTACAAAGTTCGTTTTGAATGGACGAATCTAGTTAAAATAGATAGTTTTTGCATGAAAACTCAATTCTGGTGGAATTCCACTAGATAGTACAAAGTTCATTTTGAATGCACGAATCTAGTTAAAATAGATAGTTTTTGCATGAAAACTCAATTCTGGTAGAATTCCACTAGATAGTACAAAGTTCGTTTTGAATGGACGAATCTAGTTAAAATAGATAGTTTTTGCATGAAAACTCAATTCTGGTGAAATTCCACTAGATAGTACAAAGTTCGTTTTGAATTGACGAATCTAGTTAAAATAGATAGTTTTTGCATGAAAACTCAATTCTGGTGGAATTCCACTAGATAGTACAAAGTTCATTTTGAATGCACGAATCTAGTTAAAATAGATAGTTTTTGCATGAAAACTCAATTCTGGTAGAATTCCACTAGATAGTACAAAGTTCATTTTGGTTGCACGAATCTAGTTAAAATAGATAGTTTTTGCATGAAAACTCAATTCTGGTGAAATTCCACTAGATAGTACAAAATTCGTTTTGAATTGACGAATCTAGTTAAAATAGATAGTTTTTGCATGAAAACTCAATTCTGGTGGAATTCCACTAGATAGTACAAAGTTCATTTTGAATGCACGAATCTAGTTAAAATAGATAGTTTTTGCATGAAAACTCAATTCTGGTAGAATTCCACTAGATAGTACAAAGTTCGTTTTGAATGGACGAATCTAGTTAAAATAGATAGTTTTTGCATGAAAACTCAATTCTGGTGGAATTCCACTAGATAGTACAAAGTTCATTTTGAATGCACGAATCTAGTTAAAATAGATAGTTTTTGCATGAAAACTCAATTCTGGTAGAATTCCACTAGATAGTACAAAGTTCGTTTTGAATGGACGAATCTAGTTAAAATAGATAGTTTTTGCATGAAAACTCAATTCTGGTGAAATTCCACTAGATAGTACAAAGTTCGTTTTGAATTGACGAATCTAGTTAAAATAGATAGTTTTTGCATGAAAACTCAATTCTGGTGGAATTCCACTAGATAGTACAAAGTTCGTTTTGAATTGACGAATCTAGTTAAAATAGATAGTTTTTGCATGAAAACTCAATTCTGGTGGAATTCCACTAGATAGTACAAAGTTCATTTTGAATGCACGAATCTAGTTAAAATAGATAGTTTTTGCATGAAAACTCAATTCTGGTAGAATTCCACTAGATAGTACAAAGTTCGTTTTGAATGGACGAATCTAGTTAAAATAGATAGTTTTTGCATGAAAACTCAATTCTGGTGGAATTCCACTAGATAGTACAAAGTTCATTTTGAATGCACGAATCTAGTTAAAATAGATAGTTTTTGCATGAAAACTCAATTCTGGTAGAATTCCACTAGATAGTACAAAGTTCGTTTTGAATGGACGAATCTAGTTAAAATAGATAGTTTTTGCATGAAAACTCAATTCTGGTGAAATTCCACTAGATAGTACAAAGTTCGTTTTGGATGCACGAATCTAGTTAAAATAGATAGTTTTTGCATGAAAACTCAATTCTGGTGGAATTCCACTAGATAGTACAAAGTTCGTTTTGAATTGACGAATCTAGTTAAAATAGATAGTTTTTGCATGAAAACTCAATTCTGGTGGAATTCCACTAGATAGTACAAAGTTCATTTTGAATGCACGAATCTAGTTAAAATAGATAGTTTTTGCATGAAAACTCAATTCTGGTAGAATTCCACTAGATAGTACAAAGTTCATTTTGGATGCACGAATCTAGTTAAAATAGATAGTTTTTGCATGAAAACTCAATTCTGGTGGAATTCCACTAGATAGTACAAAGTTCATTTTGAATGCACGAATCTAGTTAAAATAGATAGTTTTTGCATGAAAACTCAATTCTGTTGGAATTCCACTAGATAGTACAAAGTTCATTTTGAATGCACGAATCTAGTTAAAATAGATAGTTTTTGCATGAAAACTCAATTCTGGTGGAATTCCACTAGATAGTACAAAGTTCATTTTGAATGCACGAATCTAGTTAAAATAGATAGTTTTTGCATGAAAACTCAATTCTGGTGGAATTCCACTAGATAGTACAAAGTTCATTTTGAATGCACGAATCTAGTTAAAATAGATAGTTTTTGCATGAAAACTCAATTCTGGTAGAATTCCACTAGATAGTACAAAGTTCATTTTGGATGCACGAATCTAGTTAAAATAGATAGTTTTTGCATGAAAACTCAATTCTGGTAGAATTCCACTAGATAGTACAAAGTTCATTTTGAATGCACGAATCTAGTTAAAATAGATAGTTTTTGCATGAAAACTCAATTCTGGTTGAATTCCACTAGATAGTACAAAGTTCATTTTGAATGCACGAATCTAGTTAAAATAGATAGTTTTTGCATGAAAACTCAATTCTGGTAGAATTCCACTAGATAGTACAAAGTTCATTTTGAATGCACGAATCTAGTTAAAATAGATAGTTTTTGCATGAAAACTCAATTCTGTTGGAATTCCACTAGATAGTACAAAGTTCGTTTTGAATTGACGAATCTAGTTAAAATAGATAGTTTTTGCATGAAAACTCAATTCTGTTGGAATTCCACTAGATAGTACAAAGTTCATTTTGAATGCACGAATCTAGTTAAAATAGATAGTTTTTGCATGAAAACTCAATTCTGGTGGAATTCCACTAGATAGTACAAAGTTCGTTTTGAATGGACGAATCTAGTTAAAATAGATAGTTTTTGCATGAAAACTCAATTCTGGTGGAATTCCACTAGATAGTACAAAGTTCGTTTTGAATTGACGAATCTAGTTAAAATAGATAGTTTTTGCATGAAAACTCAGTTCTGGTGGAATTCCACTAGATAGTACAAAGTTCATTTTGAATGCACGAATCTAGTTAAAATAGATAGTTTTTGCATGAAAACTCAATTCTGGTGAAATTCCACTAGATAGTACAAAATTCGATTTGGATGGACGAATCTAGTTAAAATAGATAGTTTTTGCATGAAAACTCAATTCTGGTGGAATTCCACTAGATAGTACAAAGTTCGTTTTGAATTGACGAATCTAGTTAAAATAGATAGTTTTTGCATGAAAACTCAATTCTGGTGGAATTCCACTAGATAGTACAAAGTTCATTTTGAATGCACGAATCTAGTTAAAATAGATAGTTTTTGCATGAAAACTCAATTCTGGTAGAATTCCACTAGATAGTACAAAGTTCATTTTGGATGCACGAATCTAGTTAAAATAGATAGTTTTTGCATGAAAACTCAATTCTGGTGAAATTCCACTAGATAGTACAAAATTCGTTTTGAATTGACGAATCTAGTTAAAATAGATAGTTTTTGCATGAAAACTCAATTCTGGTGGAATTCCACTAGATAGTACAAAGTTCGTTTTGAATGGACGAATCTAGTTAAAATAGATAGTTTTTGCATGAAAACTCAATTCTGGTGGAATTCCACTAGATAGTACAAAGTTCATTTTGAATGCACGAATCTAGTTAAAATAGATAGTTTTTGCATGAAAACTCAATTCTGGTAGAATTCCACTAGATAGTACAAAGTTCGTTTTGAATGGACGAATCTAGTTAAAATAGATAGTTTTTGCATGAAAACTCAATTCTGGTGAAATTCCACTAGATAGTACAAAGTTCGTTTTGAATTGACGAATCTAGTTAAAATAGATAGTTTTTGCATGAAAACTCAATTCTGGTGGAATTCCACTAGATAGTACAAAGTTCGTTTTGAATGGACGAATCTAGTTAAAATAGATAGTTTTTGCATGAAAACTCAATTCTGGTGGAATTCCACTAGATAGTACAAAGTTCGTTTTGAATTGACGAATCTAGTTAAAATAAATAGTTTTTGCATGAAAACTCAATTCTGGTGAAATTCCACCAGATAGTACAAAGTTCGTTTTGAATTGACGAATCTAGTTAAAATAGATAGTTTTTGCATGAAAACTCAATTCTGGTGGAATTCCACTAGATAGTACAAAGTTCGTTTTGAATGGACGAATCTAGTTAAAATAGATAGTTTTTGCATTAAAACTCAATTCTGGTGGAATTCCACTAGATAGTACAAAGTTCATTTTGAATGCACGAATCTAGTTAAAATAGATAGTTTTTGCATGAAAACTCAATTCTGGTAGAATTCCACTAGATAGTACAAAGTTCGTTTTGAATGGACGAATCTAGTTAAAATAGATAGTTTTTGCATGAAAACTCAATTCTGGTGAAATTCCACTAGATAGTACAAAATTCGTTTTGAATTGACGAATCTAGTTAAAATAGATAGTTTTTGCATGAAAACTCAATTCTGGTGGAATTCCACTAGATAGTACAAAGTTCGTTTTGAATGGACGAATCTAGTTAAAATAGATAGTTTTTGCATGAAAACTCAATTCTGGTGGAATTCCACTAGATAGTACAAAGTTCATTTTGAATGCACGAATCTAGTTAAAATAGATAGTTTTTGCATGAAAACTCAATTCTGGTAGAATTCCACTAGATAGTACAAAGTTCGTTTTGAATGGACGAATCTAGTTAAAATAAATAGTTTTTGCATGAAAACTCAATTCTGGTGAAATTCCACTAGATAGTACAAAGTTCGTTTTGAATTGACGAATCTAGTTAAAATAGATAGTTTTTGCATGAAAACTCAATTCTGGTGGAATTCCACTAGATAGTACAAAGTTCGTTTTGAATGGACGAATCTAGTTAAAATAGATAGTTTTTGCATGAAAACTCAATTCTGGTGGAATTCCACTAGATAGTACAAAGTTCATTTTGAATGCACGAATCTAGTTAAAATAGATAGTTTTTGCATGAAAACTCAATTCTGGTGGAATTCCACTAGATAGTACAAAGTTCGTTTTGAATGGACGAATCTAGTTAAAATAGATAGTTTTTGCATGAAAACTCAATTCTGGTGAAATTCCACTAGATAGTACAAAGTTCGTTTTGAATTGACGAATCTAGTTAAAATAGATAGTTTTTGCATGAAAACTCAATTCTGGTGGAATTCCACTAGATAGTACAAAGTTCGTTTTGAATGGACGAATCTAGTTAAAATAGATAGTTTTTGCATGAAAACTCAATTCTGGTGGAATTCCACTAGATAGTACAAAGTTCATTTTGAATGCACGAATCTAGTTAAAATAGATAGTTTTTGCATGAAAACTCAATTCTGGTAGAATTCCACTAGATAGTACAAAGTTCATTTTGGATGCACGAATCTAGTTAAAATAGATAGTTTTTGCATGAAAACTCAATTCTGGTGAAATTCCACTAGATAGTACAAAGTTCATTTTGGATGCACGAATCTAGTTAAAATAGATAGTTTTTGCATGAAAACTCAATTCTGGTGGAATTCCACTAGATAGTACAAAGTTCGTTTTGAATGGACGAATCTAGTTAAAATAGATAGTTTTTGCATGAAAACTCAATTCTGGTGGAATTCCACTAGATAGTACAAAGTTCATTTTGAATGCACGAATCTAGTTAAAATAGATAGTTTTTGCATGAAAACTCAATTCTGGTAGAATTCCACTAGATAGTACAAAGTTCGTTTTGAATGGACGAATCTAGTTAAAATAGATAGTTTTTGCATGAAAACTCAATTCTGGTGAAATTCCACTAGATAGTACAAAGTTCGTTTTGAATTAACGAATCTAGTTAAAATAGATAGTTTTTGCATGAAAACTCAATTCTGGTGGAATTCCACTAGATAGTACAAAGTTCGTTTTGAATGGACGAATCTAGTTAAAATAGATAGTTTTTGCATGAAAACTCAATTCTGGTGGAATTCCACTAGATAGTACAAAGTTCATTTTGAATGCACGAATCTAGTTAAAATAGATAGTTTTTGCATGAAAACTCAATTCTGGTAGAATTCCACTAGATAGTACAAAGTTCGTTTTGAATGGACGAATCTAGTTAAAATAGATAGTTTTTGCATGAAAACTCAATTCTGGTGGAATTCCACTAGATAGTACAAAGTTCGTTTTGAATGGACGAATCTAGTTAAAATAGATAGTTTTTGCATGAAAACTCAATTCTGGTGGAATTCCACTAGATAGTACAAAGTTCATTTTGAATGCACGAATCTAGTTAAAATAGATAGTTTTTGCATGAAAACTCAATTCTGGTAGAATTCCACTAGATAGTACAAAGTTCGTTTTGAATGGACGAATCTAGTTAAAATAGATAGTTTTTGCATGAAAACTGAATTCTGGTGGAATTCCACTAGATAGTACAAAGTTCGTTTTGAATGGACGAATCTAGTTAAAATAGATAGTTTTTGCATGAAAACTCAATTCTGGTGGAATTCCACTAGATAGTACAAAGTTCATTTTGAATGCACGAATCTAGTTAAAATAGATAGTTTTTGCATGAAAACTCAATTCTGGTAGAATTCCACTAGATAGTACAAAGTTCGTTTTGGATGGACGAATCTAGTTAAAATAGATAGTTTTTGCATGAAAACTCAATTCTGGTGGAATTCCACTAGATAGTACAAAGTTCGTTTTGAATGGACGAATCTAGTTAAAATAGATAGTTTTTGCATGAAAACTCAATTCTGGTGGAATTCCACTAGATAGTACAAAGTTCATTTTGAATGCACGAATCTAGTTAAAATAGATAGTTTTTGCATGAAAACTCAATTCTGGTAGAATTCCACTAGATAGTACAAAGTTCGTTTTGAATGGACGAATCTAGTTAAAATAGATAGTTTTTGCATGAAAACTCAATTCTGGTGGAATTCCACTAGATAGTACAAAGTTCGTTTTGAATGGACGAATCTAGTTAAAATAGATAGTTTTTGCATGAAAACTCAATTCTGGTGGAATTCCACTAGATAGTACAAAGTTCATTTTGAATGCACGAATCTAGTTAAAATAGATAGTTTTTGCATGAAAACTCAATTCTGGTAGAATTCCACTAGATAGTACAAAGTTCGTTTTGAATGGACGAATCTAGTTAAAATAGATAGTTTTTGCATGAAAACTCAATTCTGGTGAAATTCCACTAGATAGTACAAAGTTCGTTTTGAATTGACGAATCTAGTTAAAATAGATAGTTTTTGCATGAAAACTCAATTCTGGTGGAATTCCACTAGATAGTACAAAGTTCGTTTTGAATGGACGAATCTAGTTAAAATAGATAGTTTTTGCATGAAAACTCAATTCTGGTGGAATTCCACTAGATAGTACAAAGTTCGTTTTGAATTGACGAATCTAGTTAAAATAGATAGTTTTTGCATGAAAACTCAATTCTGGTAGAATTCCACTAGATAGTACAAAGTTCGTTTTGGATGCACGAATCTAGTTAAAATAGATAGTTTTTGCATGAAAACTCAATTCTGGTGAAATTCCACTAGATAGTACAAAGTTCATTTTGGATGCACGAATCTAGTTAAAATAGATAGTTTTTGCATGAAAACTCAATTTTGGTGAAATTCCACTAGATAGTACAAAGTTCGTTTTGAATTGACGAATCTAGTTAAAATAGATAGTTTTTGCATGAAAACTCAATTCTGGTGGAATTCCACTAGATAGTACAAAGTTCGATTTGGATGGACGAATCTAGTTAAAATAGATAGTTTTTGCATGAAAACTCAATTCTGGTGGAATTCCACTAGATAGTACAAAGTTCGATTTGGATGGACGAATCTAGTTAAAATAGATAGTTTTTGCATGAAAACTCAATTCTGGTGGAATTCCACTAGATAGTACAAAGTTCATTTTGAATGCACGAATCTAGTTAAAATAGATAGTTTTTGCATGAAAACTCAATTCTGGTGGAATTCCACTAGAAAGTACAAAGTTCGTTTCGGATGGACGAATCTAGTTAAAATAGATAGTTTTTGCATGAAAACTCAATTCTGGTGGAATTCCACTAGATAGTACAAAGTTCGATTTGAATGGACGAATCTAGTTGAAATAGATAGTTTTTGCATGAAAACTCAATTCTGGTAGAATTCCACTAGATAGTACAAAGTTCGTTTTGAATTGACGAATCTAGTTAAAATAGATAGTTTTTGCATGAAAACTCAATTCTGGTGAAATTCCACTAGATAGTACAAAGTTCATTTTGGATGCACGAATCTAGTTAAAATAGATAGTTTTTGCATGAAAACTCAATTTTGGTGAAATTCCACTAGATAGTACAAAGTTCGTTTTGAATTGACGAATCTAGTTAAAATAGATAGTTTTTGCATGAAAACTCAATTCTGGTGGAATTCCACTAGATAGTACAAAGTTCGTTTTGAATTGACGAATCTAGTTAAAATAGATAGTTTTTGCATGAAAACTCAATTCTGGTGGAATTCCACTAGATAGTACAAAGGTCGTTTTGAATGGACGAATCTAGTTAAAATAGATAGGTTTTGCATGAAAACTCAATTCTCTTGACATTCCACTAGATAGTACAAAGTTCGTTTTGAATTGACGAATCTAGTTAAAATAGACAGTTTTTGCATGAAAACTCAATTCTGGTGGAATTCCACTAGATAGTACAAAGTTCGTTTTTAATGGACGAATCTAGTTAAAATAGATAGTTTTTGCATGAAAACTCAATTCTGGTGGAATTCCACTAGATAGTACAAAGTTCGTTTTGAATTGACGAATCTAGTTAAAATAGATAGTTTTTGCATGAAAACTCAATTCTGGTGGAATTCCACTAGATAGTACAAAGTTCATTTTGGATGCACGAATCTAGTTAAAATAGATAGTTTTTGCATGAAAACTCAATTCTGGTGAAATTCCACTAGATAGTACAAAGTTCGTTTTGAATTGACGATTCTAGTTAAAATAGATAGTTTTTGCATGAAAACTCAATTCTGGTGAAATTCCACTAGATAGTACAAAGTTCGTTTTGAATTGACGAATCTAGTTAAAATAGATAGTTTTTGCATGAAAACTCAATTCTGGTGGAATTCCACTAGATAGTACAAAGTTCGTTTTGAATGGACGAATCTAGTTAAAATAGATAGTTTTTGCATGAAAACTCAATTCTGGTGGAATTCCACTAGATAGTACAAAGTTCATTTTGAATTGACGAATCTAGTTAAAATAGATAGTTTTTGCATGAAAACTCAATTCTGGTGGAATTCCACTAGATAGTACAAAGTTCATTTTGGATGCACGAATCTAGTTAAAATAGATAGTTTTTGCATGAAAACTCAATTCTGGTGGAATTCCACTAGATAGTACAAAGTTCGTTTTGGATGGACGAATCTAGTTAAAAAAGATAGTTTTTGCATGAAAACTCAATTCTGGTGGAATTCCACTAGATAGTACAAAGTTCGTTTTGAATTGACGAATCTAGTTAAAATAGATAGTTTTTGCATGAAAACTCAATTCTGGTGGAATTCCACTAGATAGTACAAAGTTCATTTTGGATGCACGAATCTAGTTAAAATAGATAGTTTTTGCATGAAAACTCAATTCTGGTGGAATTCCACTAGATAGTACAAAGTTCGTTTTGAATTGACGAATCTAGTTAAAATAGATAGTTTTTGCATGAAAACTCAATTCTGGTGCAATTCCACTAGATAGTACAAAGTTCATTTTGAATGCACGAATCTAGTTAAAATATATAGTTTTTGCATGAAAACTCAATTCTGGTGGAATTCCACTAGATAGTACAAAGTTCGATTTGGATGGACGAATCTAGTTAAAATAGATAGTTTTTGCATGAAAACTCAATTCTGGTGGAATTCCACTAGAAAGTACAAAGTTCATTTTGAATGCACGAATCTAGTTAAAATAGATAGTTTTTGCATGAAAACTCAATTCTGGTGGAATTCCACTAGATAGTACAAAGTTCGTTTTGAATGGACGAATCTAGTTAAAATAGATAGTTTTTGCATGAAAACTCAATTCTGGTGGAATTCCACTAGATAGTACAAAGTTCATTTTGAATGCACGAATCTAGTTAAAATAGATAGTTTTTGCATGAAAACTCAATTCTGGTGAAATTCCACTAGATAGTACAAAGTTCGTTTTGAATTGACGAATCTAGTTAAAATAGATAGTTTTTGCATGAAAACTCAATTCTGGTGCAATTCCACTAGATAGTACAAAGTTCATTTTGAATGCACGAATCTAGTTAAAATAGATAGTTTTTGCATGAAAACTCAATTCTGGTGGAATTCCACTAGATAGTACAAAGCTCATTTTGGATGCACGAATCTAGTTAAAATAGATAGTTTTTGCATGAAAACTCAATTCTGGTGGAATTCCACTAGATAGTACAAAGTTCGATTTGGATGGACGAATCTAGTTAAAATAGATAGTTTTTGCATGAAAACTCAATTCTGGTGGAATTCCACTAGAAAGTACAAAGTTCGTTTTGAATTGACGAATCTAGTTAAAATAGATAGTTTTTGCATGAAAACTCAATTCTGGTGGAATTCCACTAGATAGTACAAAATTCGATTTGAATGCACGAATCTAGTTAAAATAGATAGTTTTTGCATGAAAACTCAATTCTGGTGGAATTCCACTAGAAAGTACAAAGTTCGTTTTGGATGGACGAATCTAGTTAAAATAGACAGTTTTTGCATGAAAACTCAATTCTGGTGGAATTCCACTAGATAGTACAAAGTTCGTTTTGAATGGACAAATCTAGTTAAAATAGATAGTTTTTGCATGAAAACTCAATTCTGGTGGAATTCCACTAGAAAGTACAAAGTTCGTTTTGGATGGACGAATCTAGTTAAAATAGATAGTTTTTGCATGAAAACTCAATTCTGGTGAAATTCCACTAGATAGTACAAAGTTCGTTTTGAATTGACGAATCTAGTTAAAATAGATAGTTTTTGCATGAAAACTCAATTCTGATGGAATTCCACTAGATAGTACAAAGTTCGTTTTGAATGGACAAATCTAGTTAAAATAGATAGTTTTTGCATGAAAACTCAATTCTGGTGGAATTCCACTAGATAGTACAAAGTTCGTTTTGAATTGACGAATCTAGTTAAAATAGATAGTTTTTGCATGAAAACTCAATTCTGGTGGAATTTCACTAGAAAGTACAAAGTTCGTTTTGGATGGACGAATCTAGTTAAAATAGACAGTTTTTGCATGAAAACTCAATTCTGGTGGAATTCCACTAGAAAGTACAAAGTTCGTTTTGAATGGACAAATCTAGTTAAAATAGATAGTTTTTGCATGAAAACTCAATTCTGGTGGAATTCCACTAGAAAGTACAAAGTTCGTTTTGAATGGACAAATCTAGTTAAAATAGACAGTTTTTGCATGAAAACTCAATTCTGGTGGAATTCCACTAGAAAGTACAAAGTTCGTTTTGAATGGACAAATCTAGTTAAAATAGATAGTTTTTGCATGAAAACTCAATTCTGGTGGAATTCCACTAGATAGTACAAAGTTCATTTTGGATGCACGAATCGAGTTAGAATAGATAGTTTTTGCATGAAAACTCAATTCTGGTGGAATTCCACTAGAAAGTACAAAGTTCGTTTTGAATTGACGAATCTAGTTAAAATAGATAGTTTTTGCATGAAAACTCAATTCTGGTGAAATTCCACTAGATAGTACAAAGTTCGTTTTGAATTGACGAATCTAGTTAAAATAGATAGTTTTTGCATGAAAACTCAATTCTGGTGGAATTCCACTAGAAAGTACAAAGTTCGTTTTGGATGGACGAATCTAGTTAAAATAGACAGTTTTTGCATGAAAACTCAATTCTGGTGGAATTCCACTAGAAAGTACAAAGTTCGTTTTGAATGGACGAATCTAGTTAAAATAGATAGTTTTTGCATGAAAACTCAATTCTGGTGGAATTCCACTAGAAAGTACAAAGTTCGTTTTGAATGGACAAATCTAGTTAAAATAGATAGTTTTTGCATGAAAACTCAATTCTGGTGGAATTCCACTAGAAAGTACAAAGTTCGTTTTGGATGGACGAATCTAGTTAAAATAGACAGTTTTTGCATGAAAACTCAATTCTGGTGGAATTCCACTAGAAAGTACAAAGTTCGTTTTGAATGGACGAATCTAGTTAAAATAGATAGTTTTTGCATGAAAACTCAATTCTGGTGGAATTCCACTAGAAAGTACAAAGTTCGTTTTGAATGGACAAATCTAGTTAAAATAGATAGTTTTTGCATGAAAACTCAATTCTGGTGGAATTCCACTAGAAAGTACAAAGTTCGTTTTGGATGGACGAATCTAGTTAAAATAGACAGTTTTTGCATGAAAACTCAATTCTGGTGGAATTCCACTAGATAGTACAAAGTTCGTTTTGGATAGACGAATCTAGTTAAAATAGATAGTTTTTGCATGAAAACTCAATTCTGGTGGAATTCCACTAGAAAGTACAAAGTTCGTTTTGGATGGACGAATCTAGTTAAAATAGATAGTTTTTGCATGAAAACTCAATTCTGGTGGAATTCCACTAGAAAGTACAAAGTTCGTTTTGGATGGACGAATCTAGTTAAAATAGACAGTTTTTGCATGAAAACTCAATTCTGGTGGAATTCCACTAGATAGTACAAAGTTCGTTTTGAATGGACAAATCTAGTTAAAATAGATAGTTTTTGCATGAAAACTCAATTCTGGTGGAATTCCACTAGAAAGTACAAAGTTCGTTTTGGATGGACGAATCTAGTTAAAATAGACAGTTTTTGCATGAAAACTCAATTCTGGTGGAATTCCACTAGATAGTACAAAGTTCGTTTTGAATGGACAAATCTAGTTAAAATAGATAGTTTTTGCATGAAAACTCAATTCTGGTGGAATTCCACTAGAAAGTACAAAGTTCGTTTTGGATGGACGAATCTAGTTAAAATAGATAGTTTTTGCATGAAAACTCAATTCTGGTGGAATTCCACTAGATAGTACAAAGTTCATTTTGGATGCACGAATCTAGTTAAAATAGATAGTTTTTGCATGAAAACTCAATTCTGGTGGAATTCCACTAGAAAGTACAAAGTTCGTTTTGGATGGACGAATCTAGTTAAAATAGACAGTTTTTGCATGAAAACTCAATTCTGGTGGAATTCCACTAGAAAGTACAAAGTTCGTTTTGAATGGACAAATCTAGTTAAAATAAACAGTTTTTGCATGAAAACTCAATTATGGTGGAATTCCACTAGAAAGTACAAAGTTCGTTTTGAATGGACAAATCTAGTTAAAATAGATAGTTTTTTGCATGAAAACTCAATTCTGGTGGAATTCCACTAGAAAGTACAAAGTTCGTTTTGGATGGACGAATCTAGTTAAAATAGACAGTTTTTGCATGAAAACTCAATTCTGGTGGAATTCCACTAGATAGTACAAAGTTCATTTTGGATGCACGAATCGAGTTAGAATAGATAGTTTTTGCATGAAAACTCAATTCTGGTGGAATTCCACTAGAAAGTACAAAGTTCGTTTTGAATTGACGAATCTAGTTAAAATAGATAGTTTTTGCATGAAAACTCAATTCTGGTGAAATTCCACTAGATAGTACAAAGTTCGTTTTGAATTGACGAATCTAGTTAAAATAGATAGTTTTTGCATGAAAACTCAATTCTGGTGAAATTCCACTAGATGGTACAAAGTTCGTTTTGAATTGACGAATCTAGTTAAAATAGATAGTTTTTGCATGAAAACTCAATTCTGGTGAAATTCCACTAGATAGTACAAAGTTCGTTTTGAATTGACGAATCTAGTTAAAATAGATAGTTTTTGCATGAAAACTCAATTCTGGTGAAATTCCACTAGATAGTACAAAGTTCGTTTTGAATTGACGAATCTAGTTAAAATAGATAGTTTTTGCATGAAAACTCAATTCTGGTGGAATTCCACTAGATAGTACAAAGTTCGTTTTGGATAGACGAATCTAGTTAAAATAGATAGTTTTTGCATGAAAACTCAATTCTGGTGGAATTCCACTAGATAGTACAAAGTTCGTTTTGAATGGACGAATCTAGTTAAAATAGATAGTTTTTGCATGAAAACTCAATTCTGGTGGAATTCCACTAGATAGTACAAAGTTCATTTTGGATGCACGAATCTAGTTAAAATAGATAGTTTTTGCATGAAAACTCAATTCTGGTGGAATTCCACTAGAAAGTACAAAGTTCGTTTTGGATGGACGAATCTAGTTAAAATAGACAGTTTTTGCATGAAAACTCAATTCTGGTGGAATTCCACTAGATAGTACAAAGTTCGTTTTGGATAGACGAATCTAGTTAAAATAGATAGTTTTTGCATGAAAACTCAATTCTGGTGGAATTCCACTAGAAAGTACAAAGTTCGTTTTGAATGGACAAATCTAGTTAAAATAAACAGTTTTTGCATGAAAACTCAATTATGGTGGAATTCCACTAGAAAGTACAGAGTTCGTTTTGAATGGACAAATCTAGTTAAAATAGATAGTTTTTGCATGAAAACTCAATTCTGGTGGAATTCCACTAGAAAGTACAAAGTTCGTTTTGGATGGACGAATCTAGTTAAAATAGACAGTTTTTGCATGAAAACTCAATTCTGGTGGAATTCCACTAGATAGTACAAAGTTCGTTTTGGATAGACGAATCTAGTTAAAATAGATAGTTTTTGCATGAAAACTCAATTCTGGTGGAATTCCACTAGATAGTACAAAGTTCGTTTTGAATGGACAAATCTAGTTAAAATAGATAGTTTTTGCATGAAAACTCAATTCTGGTGGAATTCCACTAGAAAGTACAAAGTTCGTTTTGGATGGACGAATCTAGTTAAAATAGTTAGTTTTTGCATGAAAACTCAATTCTGGTGGAATTCCACTAGAAAGTACAAAGTTCGTTTTGAATGGACAAATCTAGTTAAAATAGATAGTTTTTGCATGAAAACTCAATTCTGGTGGAATTCCACTAGACAGTACAAAGTTCGTTTTGAATGGACAAATCTAGTTAAAATAGATAGTTTTTGCATGAAAACTCAATTCTGGTGGAATTCCACTAGAAAGTACAAAGTTCGTTTTGGATGGACGAATCTAGTTAAAATAGACAGTTTTTGCATGAAAACTCAATTCTGTTGGAATTCCACTAGAAAGTACAAAGTTCGTTTTGGATGGACGAATCTAGTTAAAATAGATAGTTTTTGCATGAAAACTCAATTCTGGTGGAATTCCACTAGAAAGTACAAAGTTCGTTTTGGATGGACGAATCTAGTTAAAATAGTTAGTTTTTGCATGAAAACTCAATTCTGGTGGAATTCCACTAGATAGTACAAAGTTCGTTTTGAATGGACGAATCTAGTTAAAATAGATAGTTTTTGCATGAAAACTCAATTCTGGTGGAATTCCACTAGATAGTACAAAGTTCGTTTTGGATGGACGAATCTAGTTAAAATAGATAGTTTTTGCATGAAAACTCAATTCTGGTGGAATTCCACTAGATAGTACAAAGTTCGTTTTGAATTGACGAATCTAGTTAAAATAGACAGTTTTTGCATGAAAACTCAATTCTGGTGGAATTCCACTAGAAAGTACAAAGTTCGTTTTGAATGGACAAATCTAGTTAAAATAGATAGTTTTTGCATGAAAACTCAATTCTGGTGGAATTCCACTAGAAAGTACAAACTTCGTTTTGGATGGACGAATCTAGTTAAAATAGATAGTTTTTGCATGAAAACTCAATTCTGGTGGAATTCCACTAGAAAGTACAAAGTTCGTTTTGGATGGACGAATCTAGTTAAAATAGACAGTTTTTGCATGAAAACTCAATTCTGGTGGAATTCCACTAGATAGTACAAAGTTCGTTTTGAATGGACGAATCTAGTTAAAATAGATAGTTTTTGCATGAAAACTCAATTCTGGTGGAATTCCACTAGAAAGTACAAAGTTCGTTTTGAATGGACAAATCTAGTTAAAATAGATAGTTTTTGCATGAAAACTCAATTCTGGTGGAATTCCACTAGAAAGTACAAAGTTCGTTTTGGATGGACGAATCTAGTTAAAATAGACAGTTTTTGCATGAAAACTCAATTCTGGTGGAATTCCACTAGATAGTACAAAGTTCGTTTTGGATAGACGAATCTAGTTAAAATAGACAGTTTTTGCATGAAAACTCAATTCTGGTGGAATTCCACTAGAAAGTACAAAGTTCGTTTTGAATGGACGAATCTAGTTAAAATAGATAGTTTTTGCATGAAAACTCAATTCTGGTGAAATTCCACTAGATAGTACAAAGTTCATTTTGGATGCACGAATCTAGTTAAAATAGATAGTTTTTGCATGAAAACTCAATTCTGGTGGAATTCCACTAGATAGTACAAAGTTCGTTTTGGATGGACGAATCTAGTTAAAATAGACAGTTTTTGCATGAAAACTCAATTCTGGTGAAATTCCACTAGAAAGTACAAAGTTCGTTTTGGATGGACGAATCTAGTTAAAATAGACAGTTTTTGCATGAAAACTCAATTCTGGTGGAATTCCACTAGAAAGTACAAACTTCGTTTTGGATGGACGAATCTAGTTAAAATAGATAGTTTTTGCATGAAAACTCAATTCTGGTGGAATTCCACTAGAAAGTACAAAGTTCGTTTTGGATGGACGAATCTAGTTAAAATAGACAGTTTTTGCATGAAAACTCAATTCTGGTGGAATTCCACTAGATAGTACAAAGTTCGTTTTGAATGGACGAATCTAGTTAAAATAGATAGTTTTTGCATGAAAACTCAATTCTGGTGGAATTCCACTAGAAAGTACAAAGTTCGTTTTGAATGGACAAATCTAGGTTAAAATAGATAGTTTTTGCATGAAACTCAATTCTGGTGGAATTCCACTAGAAAGTACAAAGTTCGTTTTGGATGGACGAATCTAGTTAAATAGACAGTTTTTGCATGAAAACTCAATTCTGGTGGAATTCCACTAGATAGTACAAAGTTCGTTTTGAATGGACGAATCTAGTTAAAATAGATAGTTTTTGCATGAAAACTCAATTCTGGTGGAATTCCACTAGAAAGTACAAAGTTCGTTTTGGATGGACGAATCTAGTTAAAATAGACAGTTTTTGCATGAAAACTCAATTCTGGTGGAATTCCACTAGAAAGTACAAAGTTCGTTTTGAATGGACAAATCTAGTTAAAATAGATAGTTTTTTGCATGAAAACTCAATTCTGGTGGAATTCCACTAGATAGTACAAAGTTCGTTTTGAATGGACGAATCTAGTTAAAATAGATAGTTTTTGCATGAAAACTCAATTCTGGTGGAATTCCACTAGAAAGTACAAAGTTCGTTTTGGATGGACGAATCTAGTTAAAATAGATAGTTTTTGCATGAAAACTCAATTCTGGTGGAATTCCACTAGAAAGTACAAAGTTCGTTTTGGATGGACGAATCTAGTTAAAATAGACAGTTTTTGCATGAAAACTCAATTCTGGTGGAATTCCACTAGATAGTACAAAGTTCGTTTTGAATGGACGAATCTAGTTAAAATAGATAGTTTTTGCATGAAAACTCAATTCTGGTGGAATTCCACTAGAAAGTACAAAGTTCGTTTTTGAATGGACAAATCTAGTTAAAATAGATAGTTTTTGCATGAAAACTCAATTCTGGTGGAATTCCACTAGATAGTACAAAGTTCGTTTTGGATGGACGAATCTAGTTAAAATAGATAGTTTTTGCATGAAAACTCAATTCTGGTGGAATTCCACTAGAAAGTACAAAGTTCGTTTTGGATGGACGAATCTAGTTAAAATAGACAGTTTTTGCATGAAAACTCAATTCTGGTGGAATTCCACTAGATAGTACAAAGTTCGTTTGAATGGACGAATCTAGTTAAAATAGATAGTTTTTGCATGAAAACTCAATTCTGGTGGAATTCCACTAGAAAGTACAAAGTTCGTTTTGAATGGACAAATCTAGTTAAAATAGATAGTTTTTGCATGAAAACTCAATTCTGGTGGAATTCCACTAGATAGTACAAAGTTCGTTTTGAATGGACGAATCTAGTTAAAATAGATAGTTTTTGCATGAAAACTCAATTCTGGTGGAATTCCACTAGAAAGTACAAAAGTTCGTTTTGGATGGACGAATCTAGTTAAAATAGATAGTTTTTGCATGAAAACTCAATTCTGGTGGAATTCCACTAGAAAGTACAAAGTTCGTTTTGGATGGACGAATCTAGTTAAAATAGACAGTTTTTGCATGAAAACTCAATTCTGGTGGAATTCCACTAGATAGTACAAAGTTCGTTTTGGATAGACGAATCTAGTTAAAATAGATAGTTTTTGCATGAAACTCAATTCTGGTAGCATTCCACTAGATAGTACAAAGTTCGTTTTGAATGGACAAATCTAGTTAAAATCGATAGTTTTTGCATGAAAACTCAATTCTGGTGGAATTCCACTAGATAGTACAAAGTTCATTTTGGATGGACAAATCTAGTTAAAATAGACAGTTTTTGCATGAAAACTCAATTCTGGTGGAATTCCACTAGAAAGTACAAAGTTCGTTTTGATGGACGAATCTAGTTAAATAGATAGTTTTTGCATGAAAAACTCAATTCTGGTGGAATTCCACTAGAAAGTACAAAGTTCGTTTTGGATGGACGAATCTAGTTAAAATAGACAGTTTTTGCATGAAAACTCAATTCTGGTGGAATTCCACTAGATAGTACAAAGTTCGTTTTGAATGGACGAATCTAGTTAAAATAGATAGTTTTTGCATGAAAACTCAATTCTGGTGGAATTCCACTAGATAGTACAAAGTTCGTTTTGAATGGACGAATCTAGTTAAAATAGATAGTTTTTGCATGAAAACTCAATTCTGGTGGAATTCCACTAGATAGTACAAAGTTCATTTGGATGCACGAATCTAGTTAAAATAGATAGTTTTTGCATGAAAACTCAATTCTGGTGAAATTCCACTAGATAGTACAAAGTTCGTTTTGAATTGACGAATCTAGTTAAAATAGATAGTTTTTGCATGAAAACTCAATTCTGGTGGAATTCCACTAGATAGTACAAAGTTCATTTTGAATGCACGAATCTAGTTAAAATAGATAGTTTTTGCATGAAAACTCAATTCTGGTGGAATTCCACTAGAAAGTACAAAGTTCGTTTTGAATGGACGAATCTAGTTAAAATAGATAGTTTTTGCATGAAAACTCAATTCTGGTGGAATTCCACTAGATAGTACAAAGTTCGTTTTGAATGGACGAATCTAGTTAAAATAGACAGTTTTTGCATGAAAACTCAATTCTGGTGGAATTCCACTAGATAGTACAAAGTTCGTTTTGAATGGACGAATCTAGTTAAAATAGATAGTTTTTTGCATTAAAACTCAATTCTGGTGAATTCCACTAGATAGTACAAAGTTCGTTTTGAATGGACGAATCTAGTTAAAATAGATAGTTTTTGCATGAAAACTCAATTCTGGTGGAATTCCACTAGATAGTACAAAGTTCATTTTGGATGCACGAATCTAGTTAAAATAGATAGTTTTTGCATGAAAACTCAATTCTGGTGAAATTCCACTAGAAAGTACAAAGTTCGTTTTGAATGGACGAATCTAGTTAAAATAGATAGTTTTTGCATGAAAACTCAATTCTGGTGGAATTCCACTAGATAGTACAAAGTTCGTTTTGATGGACAAATCTAGTTAAAATAGATAGTTTTTGCATGAAAACTCAATTCTGGTGGAATTCCACTAGAAAGTACAAAGTTCGTTTTGAATGGACAAAATCTAGTTAAAATAGACAGTTTTTGCATGAAAACTCAATTCTGGTGAAATTCCACTAGATAGTACAAAGTTCGTTTTGGATAGACGAATCTAGTTAAAATAGATAGTTTTTGCATGAAAACTCAATTCTGGTGGAATTCCACTAGAAAGTACAAAGTTCGTTTTTGGATGGACGAATCTAGTTAAAATAGACAGTTTTTGCATGAAAACTCAATTCTGGTGGAATTCCACTAGAAAGTACAAAGTTCGTTTTGAATGGACAAATCTAGTTTAAAATAGAAAGTTTTTGCATGAAAACTCAATTCTGGTGGAATTCCACTAGAAAGTACAAAGTTCGTTTTGGATGGACGAATCTAGTTAAAATAGACAGTTTTTGCATGAAAACTCAATTCTGGTGGAATTCCACTAGAAAGTACAAAAATCGTTTTGGATGGACGAATCTAGTTAAAATAGATAGTTTTTGCATGAAAACTCAATTCTGGTGGAATTCCACTGGAAAGTACAAAGTTCGTTTTGGATGGACGAATCTAGTTAAAATAGACAGTTTTTGCATGAAAACTCAATTCTGGTGGAATTCCACTAGATAGTACAAAGTTCGTTTTTGGATGGACGAATCTAGTTAAAATAGACAGTTTTTGCATGAAAACTCAATTCTGGTGGAATTCCACTAGAAAAGTACAAAGTTCGTTTTGAATGGACAAATCTAGTTAAAATAGATAGTTTTTGCATGAAAACTCAATTCTGGTGGAATTCCACTAGAAAGTACAAAGTTCGTTTTGGATGGACGAATCTAGTTAAAATAGATAGTTTTTGCATGAAAACTCAATTCTGGTGGCATTCCACTAGATAGTACAAAGTTCGTTTTGAATGGACGAATCTAGTTAAAATAGATAGTTTTTGCATGAAAACTCAATTCTGGTGAAATTCCACTAGATAGTACAAAGTTCATTTTGGATGCACGAATCTAGTTAAAATAGATAGTTTTTGCATGAAAACTCAATTCTGGTGGAATTCCACTAGATAGTACAAAGTTCGTTTTGGATGGACGAATCTAGTTAAAATAGACAGTTTTTGCATGAAAACTCAATTCTGGTGAAATTCCACTAGAAAGTACAAAGTTCGTTTTGGATGGACGAATCTAGTTAAAATAGACAGTTTTTGCATGAAAACTCAATTCTGGTGGAATTCCACTAGAAAGTACAAAGTTCGTTTTGGATGGACGAATCTAGTTAAAATAGATAGTTTTTGCATGAAAACTCAATTCTGGTGGAATTCCACTAGAAAGTACAAAGTTCGTTTTGGATGGACGAATCTAGTTAAAATAGACAGTTTTTGCATGAAAACTCAATTCTGGTGGAATTCCACTAGATAGTTACAAAGTTCGTTTTGAATGGACGAATCTAGTTAAAATAGATAGTTTTTGCATGAAAACTCAATTCTGGTGGAATTCCACTAGAAAGTACAAAGTTCGTTTTGAATGGACAAAATCTAGTTAAAATAGACAGTTTTTGCATGAAACTCAATTCTGGTGGAATTCCACTAGATAGTACAAAGTTCGTTTTGACATGGACAAATCTAGTTAAAATAGATAGTTTTTGCATGAAAACTCAATTCTGGTGGAATTCCACTAGAAAGTACAAAGTTCGTTTTGGGATGGACGAATCTAGTTAAAATAGACAGTTTTTGCATGAAAACTCAATTCTGGTGGAATTCCACTAGAAAGTACAAAGTTCGTTTTGAATGGACAAATCTAGTTAAAATAGATAGTTTTTGCATGAAAACTCAATTCTGGTGGAATTCCACTAGAAAGTACAAAGTTCGTTTTGAATGGACAAATCTAGTTAAAATAGATAGTTTTTGCATGAAAACTCAATTCTGGTGGAATTCCACTAGAAAGTACAAAGTTCGTTTTGGGATGGACGAATCTAGTTAAAATAGACAGTTTTTGCATGAAAACTCAATTCTGGTGGAATTCCACTAGAAAGTACAAAGTTCGTTTTGGATGGGACGAATCTAGTTAAAATAGATAGTTTTTGCATGAAAACTCAATTCTGGTGGAATTCCACTAGAAAGTACAAAGTTCGTTTTTGGATGGACGAATCTAGTTAAAATAGACAGTTACTCAATTCTGGTGGAATTCCACTAGATAGTACAAAGTTCGTTTTGAATGGACGAATCTAGTTAAAATAGATAGTTTTTGCATGAAAACTCAATTCTGGTGGAATTCCACTAGATAGTACAAAGTTCGTTTTGAATGGACGAATCTAGTTAAAATAGATAGTTTTTGCATGAAAACTCAATTCTGGTGGAATTCCACTAGATAGTACAAAGTTCATTTTGGATGCACGAATCTAGTTAAAATAGATAGTTTTTGCATGAAAACTCAATTCTGGTGAAATTCCACTAGATAGTACAAAGTTCGTTTTGAATGGACGAATCTAGTTAAAATAGATAGTTTTTGCATGAAAACTCAATTCTGGTGAAATTCCACTAGATAGTACAAAGTTCGTTTTGAATTGACGAATCTAGTTAAAATAGATAGTTTTTGCATGAAAACTCAATTCTGGTGGAATTCCACTAGATAGTACAAAGTTCGTTTTGAATGGACGAATCTAGTTAAAATAGATAGTTTTTGCATGAAAACTCAATTCTGGTGAAATTCCACTAGATAGTACAAAGTTCATTTTGGATGCACGAATCTAGTTAAAATAGATAGTTTTTGCATGAAAACTCAATTCTGGTGAAATTCCACTAGATAGTACAAAGTTCGTTTTGAATTGACGATTCTAGTTAAAATAGATAGTTTTTGCATGAAAACTCAATTCTGGTGGAATTCCACTAGATAGTACAAAGTTCATTTTGAATTGACGAATCTAGTTAAAAAAGATAGTTTTTGCATGAAAACTCAATTCTGGTGGAATTCCCACTAGATAGTACAAAGTTCGTTTTGAATGGACGAATCTAGTTAAAATAGATAGTTTTTGCATGAAAACTCAATTCTGGTGGAATTCCACTAGATAGTACAAAGTTCGTTTTGAATGGACGATCTAGTTGAAATAGATAGTTTTTGCATGAAAACTCAATTCTGGTAGAATTCCATAATAAAGTACAAAGTTCGTTTTGGATGGATGAATCTAGTTAAAATAGATAGTTTTTGCATGAAAACTCAATTCTGGTGAAATTCCACTAGATAGTACAAAGTTCGTTTTGAATTGACGAATCTAGTTAAAATAGATAGTTTTTGCATGAAAACTCAATTCTGGTGGAATTCCACTAGATAGTACAAAGTTCATTTTGGATGCACGAATCTAGTTAAAATAGATAGTTTTTGCATGAAAACTCAATTCTGGTGAAATTCCACTATATAGTACAAAGTTCGTTTTGAATTGACGAATCTAGTTAAAATAGATAGTTTTTGCATGAAAACTCAATTCTGGTGAAATTCCACTAGATAGTACAAAGTTCGTTTTGAATTGACGAATCTAGTTAAAATAGATAGTTTTTGCATGAAAACTCAATTCTGGTGGAATTCCACTAGATAGTACAAAGTTCGTTTTGAATGGACGAATCTAGTTAAAATAGATAGTTTTTTGCATGAAAACTCAATTCTGGTGAAATTCCACTAGATAGTACAAAGTTCGTTTTGAATTGACGAATCTAGTTAAAATAGATAGTTTTTTGCATGAAAACTCAATTCTGGTGAAATTCCACTAGATAGTACAAAGTTCGTTTTGAATTGACGAATCTAGTTAAAATAGATAGTTTTTGCATGAAAACTCAATTCTGGTGAAATTCCACTAGATAGTACAAAGTTCGTTTTGAATTGACGAATCTAGTTAAAATAGATAGTTTTTTGCATGAAAACTCAATTCTGGTGGAATTCCACTAGATAGTACAAAGTTCATTTTGAATTGACGAATCTAGTTAAAATAGATAGTTTTTGCATGAAAACTCAATTCTGGTGGAATTCCACTAGATAGTACAAAGTTCGTTTTGAATGGAGGAATCTAGTTAAAATAGATAGTTTTTGCATGAAAACTCAATTCTGGTGGAATTCCACTAGATAGTACAAAGTTCATTTTGGATGCACGAATCTAGTTAAAATAGATAGTTTTTGCATGAAAACTCAATTCTGGTGAAATTCCACTAGATAGTACAAAGTTCGTTTTGAATTGACGAATCTAGTTAAAATAGATAGTTTTTGCATGAAAACTCAATTCTGGTGAAATTCCACTAGATAGTACAAAGTTCGTTTTGAATGGACGAATCTAGTTGAAATAGATAGTTTTTTGCATGAAAACTCAATTCTGGTAGAATTCCATAATAAAGTACAAAGTTCGTTTTGGATGGATGAATCTAGTTAAAATAGATAGTTTTTGCATGAAAACTCAATTCTGGTGAAATTCCACTAGATAGTACAAAGTTCGTTTTTGAATTGACGAATCTAGTTAAAATAGATAGTTTTTGCATGAAAACTCAATTCTGGTGGAATTCCACTAGATAGTACAAAGTTCATTTTGGATGCACGAATCTAGTTAAAATAGATAGTTTTTGCATGAAAACTCAATTCTGGTGGAATTCCACTAGATAGTACAAAGTTCGTTTTGAATGGACGAATCTAGTTAAAATAGATAGTTTTTGCATGAAAACTCAATTCTGGTGGAATTCCACTAGATAGTACAAAGTTCATTTTGGATGCACGAATCTAGTTAAAATAGATAGTTTTTGCATGAAAACTCAATTCTGGTGAAATTCCACTAGATAGTACAAAGTTCGTTTTGAATTGACGAATCTAGTTAAAATAGATAGTTTTTGCATGAAAACTCAATTCTGGTGAAATTCCACTAGATAGTACAAAGTTCGTTTTGAATTGACGAATCTAGTTAAAATAGATAGTTTTTGCATGAAAACTCAATTCTGGTGGAATTCCACTAGATAGTACAAAGTTCATTTTGAATTGACGAATCTAGTTAAAATAGATAGTTTTTGCATGAAAACTCAATTCTGGTGGAATTCCACTAGATAGTACAAAGTTCGTTTTGAATGGAGGAATCTAGTTAAAATAGATAGTTTTTGCATGAAAACTCAATTCTGGTGGAATTCCACTAGATAGTACAAAGTTCATTTTGGATGCACGAATCTAGTTAAAATAGATAGTTTTTGCATGAAAACTCAATTCTGGTGAAATTCCACTAGATAGTACAAAGTTCGTTTTGAATTGACGAATCTAGTTAAAATAGATAGTTTTTGCATGAAAACTCAATTCTGGTGGAATTCCACTAGATAGTACAAAGTTCATTTTGAATTGACGAATCTAGTTAAAATAGATAGTTTTTGCATGAAAACTCAATTCTGGTGGAATTCCACTAGATAGTACAAAGTTCGTTTTGAATGGAGGAATCTAGTTAAAATAGATAGTTTTTGCATGAAAACTCAATTCTGGTGGAATTCCACTAGATAGTACAAAGTTCATTTTGGATGCACAAATCTAGTTAAAATAGATAGTTTTTGCATGAAAACTCAATTCTGGTGAAATTCCACTAGATAGTACAAAGTTCGTTTTGAATTGACGAATCTAGTTAAAATAGATAGTTTTTGCATGAAAACTCAATTCTGGTGAAATTCCACTAGATAGTACAAAGTTCGTTTTGAATTGACGAATCTAGTTAAAATAGATAGTTTTTGCATGAAAACTCAATTCTGGTGAAATTCCACTAGATAGTACAAAGTTCGTTTTGAATTGACGAATCTAGTTAAAATAGATAGTTTTTGCATGAAAACTCAATTCTGGTGGAATTCCACTAGATAGTACAAAGTTCGTTTTGAATGGACGAATCTAGTTAAAATAGATAGTTTTTGCATGAAAACTCAATTCTGGTGAAATTCCACTAGATAGTACAAAGTTCATTTTGGATGCACGAATCTAGTTAAAATAGATAGTTTTTGCATGAAAACTCAATTCTGGTGAAATTCCACTAGATAGTACAAAGTTCGTTTTGAATTGACGAATCTAGTTAAAATAGATAGTTTTGCATGAAAACTCAATTCTGGTGAAATTCCACTAGATAGTACAAAGTTCGTTTTGAATTGACGAATCTAGTTAAAATAGATAGTTTTTGCATGAAAACTCAATTCTGGTGAAATTCCACTAGATAGTACAAAGTTCGTTTTGAATTGACGAATCTAGTTAAAATAGATAGTTTTTGCATGAAAACTCAATTCTGGTGAAATTCCACTAGATAGTACAAAGTTCGTTTTGAATTGACGAATCTAGTTAAAATAGATAGTTTTTGCATGAAAACTCAATTCTGGTGAAATTCCACTAGATAGTACAAAGTTCGTTTTGAATTGACGAATCTAGTTAAAATAGATAGTTTTTGCATGAAAACTCAATTCTGGTGAAATTCCACTAGATAGTACAAAGTTCGTTTTGATTTGACGAATCTAGTTAAAATAGATAGTTTTTGCATGAAAACTCAATTCTGGTGGAATTCCACTAGAAAGTACAAAGTTCGTTTTGAATGGACGAATCTAGTTAAAATAGATAGTTTTTGCATGAAAACTCAATTCTGGTGGAATTCCACTAGATAGTACAAAGTTCGATTTGGATGGACGAATCTAGTTAAAATAGATAGTTTTTGCATGAAAACTCAATTCTGGTGGAATTCCACTAGATAGTACAAAGTTCGTTTTGAATTGACGAATCTAGTTAAAATAGATAGTTTTTGCGTGAAAACTCAATTCTGGTGGAATTCCACTAGATAGTACAAAGTTCGATTTGGATGGACGAATCTAGTTAAAATAGATAGTTTTTGCATGAAAACTCAATTCTGGTGGAATTCCACTAGATAGTACAAAGTTCGATTTGGATGGACGAATCTAGTTAAAATAGATAGTTTTTGCGTGAAAACTCAATTCTGGTGGAATTCCACTAGAAAGTACAAAGTTCGTTTTGAATGGACAAATCTAGTTAAAATAAATAGTTTTTGCATGAAAACTCACTTCTGGTGGAATTCCACTAGAAAGTACAAAGTTCGTTTTGGATGGACGAATCTAGTTAAAATAGATAGTTTTTGCATGAAAACTCAATTCTGGTGGAATTCCACTAGAAAGTACAAAGTTCGTTTTGGATGGACGAATCTAGTTAAAATAGATAGTTTTTGCATGAAAAACTCAATTCTGGTGGAATTCCACTAGAAAGTACAAAGTTCGTTTTGAATGGACGAATCTAGTTAAAATAGATAGTTTTTGCGTGAAAACTCAATTCTGGTGGAATTCCACTAGAAAGTACAAAGTTCGTTTTGAATGGACAAATCTAGTTAAAATAGATAGTTTTTGCATGAAAACTCAATTCTGGTGGAATTCCACTAGAAAGTACAAAGTTCGTTTTGGATGGACGAATCTAGTTAAAATAGACAGTTTTTGCATGAAAACTCAATTCTGGTGGAATTCCACTAGATAGTACAAAGTTCGATTTGGATAGACGAATCTAGTTAAAATAGATAGTTTTTGCATGAAAACTCAATTCTGGTGGAATTCCACTAGAAAGTACAAAGTTCGTTTTGGATGGACGAATCTAGTTAAAATAGATAGTTTTTGCATGAAAACTCAATTCTGGTGGAATTCCACTAGAAAGTACAAAGTTCGTTTTGAATGGACGAATCTAGTTAAAATAGATAGTTTTTGCGTGAAAACTCAATTCTGGTGGAATTCCACTAGATAGTACAAAGTTCGATTTGGATGGACGAATCTAGTTAAAATAGATAGTTTTTGCATGAAAACTCAATTCTGGTGGAATTCCACTAGATAGTACAAAGTTCGTTTTGAATTGACGAATCTAGTTAAAATAGATAGTTTTTGCGTGAAAACTCAATTCTGGTGGAATTCCACTAGATAGTACAAAGTTCGTTTTGAATTGACGAATCTAGTTTAAATAGATAGTTTTTTGCGTGAAAACTCAATTCTGGTGGAATTCCACTAGATAGTACAAAGTTCGTTTTGATAGACGAATCTAGTTAAAATAGATAGTTTTTGCGTGAAAACTCAATTCTGGTGGAATTCCACTAGATAGTACAAAGTTCGTTTTGAATTGACGAATCTAGTTAAAATAGATAGTTTTTGCGTGAAAACTCAATTCTGGTGGAATTCCACTAGATAGTACAAAGTTCGTTTTGAATTGACGAATCTAGTTAAAATAGATAGTTTTTGCGTGAAAACTCAATTCTGGTGGAATTCCACTAGATAGTACAAAGTTCGTTTTGAATTGGACGAATCTAGTTTAAATAGATAGTTTTTGCATGAAAACTCAATTCTGGTGGAATTCCACTAGAAAGTACAAAGTTCGTTTTGAATGGACGAATCTAGTTAAAATAGATAGTTTTTGCGTGAAAACTCAATTCTGGTGGAATTCCACTAGATAGTACAAAGTTCGTTTTGAATTGACGAATCTAGTTAAAATAGATAGTTTTTGCGTGAAAACTCAATTCTGGTGGAATTCCACTAGATAGTACAAAGTTCGTTTTGAATTGACGAATCTAGTTTAAATAGATAGTTTTTGCGTGAAAACTCAATTCTGGTGGAATTCCACTAGATAGTACAAAGTTCGTTTTGAATTGACGAATCTAGTTTAAATAGATAGTTTTTGCGTGAAAACTCAATTCTGGTGGAATTCCACTAGATAGTACAAAGTTCGTTTTGGATAGACGAATCTAGTTAAAATAGATAGTTTTTTGCGTGAAAACTCAATTCTGGTGGAATTCCACTAGATAGTACAAAGTTCGTTTTGAATTGACGAATCTAGTTAAAATAGATAGTTTTTGCGTTAAAACTCAATTCTGGTGGAATTCCACTAGATAGTACAAAGTTCGATTTGGATGGACGAATCTAGTTAAAATAGATAGTTTTTGCATGAAAACTCAATTCTGGTGGAATTCCACTAGAAAGTACAAAGTTCGTTTTGAATGGACGAATCTAGTTAAAATAGATAGTTTTTGCGTGAAAACTCAATTCTGGTGGAATTCCACTAGATAGTACAAAGTTCGTTTTGAATTGACGAATCTAGTTTAAATAGATAGTTTTTGCGTGAAAACTCAATTCTGGTGGAATTCCACTAGATAGTACAAAGTTCGTTTTGGATAGACGAATCTAGTTAAAATAGATAGTTTTTGCGTGAAAACTCAATTCTGGTGGAATTCCACTAGATAGTACAAAGTTCGATTTGGATGGACGAATCTAGTTAAAATAGATAGTTTTTGCATGAAAACTCAATTCTGGTGGAATTCCACTAGAAAGTACAAAGTTCGTTTTGGATGGACGAATCTAGTTAAAATAGATAGTTTTTGCATGAAAACTCAATTCTGGTGGAATTCCACTAGAAAGTACAAAGTTCGTTTTGGATGGACGAATCTAGTTAAAATAGACAGTTTTTGCATGAAAACTCAATTCTGGTGGAATTCCACTAGAAAGTACAAAGTTCGTTTTGAATGGACAAATCTAGTTAAAATAGATAGTTTTTGCATGAAAACTCAATTCTGGTGGAATTCCACTAGAAAGTACAAAGTTCGTTTTGAATTGACGAATCTAGTTAAAATAGATAGTTTTTGCATGAAAACTCAATTCTGGTGGAATTCCACTAGATAGTACAAAGTTCGATTTGGATGGACGAATCTAGTTAAATAGATAGTTTTTGCATGAAAACTCAATTCTGGTGGAATTCCACTAGATAGTACAAAGTTCGTTTTGAATGGACGAATCTAGTTAAAATAGATAGTTTATGCATGAAAACTCATTCCTGGTGGAATTTCATAACATAGTACAAAGTTCGTTTTGGATGGACGAGTTGAGTTGAAATTGGTAGTTTTTGTGTGAAAACTCATTCCTGGTGGAATTTCATAACATAGTACAAAGTTCGTTTTGGATGGACGAGTTTAGTTGAAATTGGTAGTTTTTTGCACGAAAACTCAATTCTGGTGGAATTCCACTAGATAGTACAAAGTTCGTTTTGAATGGACGAATCTAGTTAAAATAGATAGGTTTTGCATGAAAACTCAATTCTGGTGAAATTCCACTAGATAGTACAAAGTTCGTTTTGAATTGACGAATCTAGTTAAAATAGATAGTTTTTGCATGAAAACTCAATTCTGGTGGAATTCCACTAGATAGTACAAAGTTCGATTTGGATGGACGAATCTTGTCACTTCGCGACGGCGCGACTAATCTAGGGACGATCTGCTTGCGCCGCGGTAGCTACGCTAGCGACCAGCAGAGGGCGCTGGTTCGGACCTCCTCGGCCAGGATGCGAACGTTGACGTCAACCGAGCCGATGCGACAACCGTCGAGCGCTAGAATCCTTCTTTTGGATCCTGACCGGCGAGGCAAGCGGACAAATTTTTAGCCATCACTACCACCGAACACCATCACATAGATAAAACGTGTAATAAAGAAAAGTTGTAAAAGAGTTAAAAAAGCCGTGTGTCGATCAGGGTTGCGTTAGCAACATTCTAAAAATTTCTCCACTGTTAAAAGTTAACTTTTTATCGTAAATTTACTCGTTTTTCACCGCTTTGTGTAACCACGTGGTAACACGCAAAGGACTTGGACTTGGTAAGAGATACACACACAAGTACACACAGACACATAAAGTATCCGAAACGTGTAGTGCGAAATGGAGAAGGACAGTGCAACAGTTCCGTACGTTACGTGCGCGGTATGCGAAAAGTCCGACGCGGAACCGTCGATACAATGTGACTTCTGTGACAAGTGGTATCACCACAAGTGCGCGAATGTGGACAATATAGCGGAAACGAGAGCATGGTGGTGCGCGGGCTGCGACGCGAAGTGCAAAGTAGCTAGCGTGTCGACGGAAGATGAACTGACGCGTCTAAAGAGGGACATGGAGGCTCTCAAAGCCACCACGGAAAACGCGGTTAGAATGGTGCGGGAAAAGGATGCGGAATTAGCTCGGCTTCGTATGAGCCACGAGCAAACCTCGTTCTCGTTAAGAGAACCGCTTCCAAGCTCGACGGCGAAACGGATTTCGGTTACCGATGAATGTGAACTGAGCCAGAGCCAAATAGCTGCCCGCCAAGCTGTTAAATCCGAACTCCCTACGTTTAATGGGGATCCCGAAGGATGGCCGTTATTTTTGTCTACCTTCAGAAGGTCAACCCGTACGTTTGGCTTCAGCGACGACGAAAATATTCTTCGGCTGCAATCGGCATTGCGAGGCAAGGCGTTACGCATGGTGCAAAGCCGCCTCCGGCACGCTGAACGCCTGGACGAAATAATCGACGCGCTAGAAAAGGCGTACGGGAGAGCGGACGTGCTCGTTAATACGTTACTTGATCAGATTCGCGAAGCGCCACCGATAAAGCCCGAGAGACTAGAAAGTTTCATCGAATATGGTGATCTCGTGGCAGAAATCTGCGCGACGGTAAAATCGAGCGGAAATGCTGAGCGGCTTTACGACGCAGCGCTGTTACAAGAGTTGGTGGACCGAATGCCGGCCTATCTTCGATGGAGCTGGGGCATGCGTACGCTGGAGTTAAAACGCGTTACGCTCACCGAGTTTAGCGCCTGGGTACAAACGGCGACAGATGGAGCGATGGCGGTAACTCCTCCGCAGCCGAAGAAGAAGAAGACGCCAACGCAGCAGGTTCACCGCGCAACACGTGGAGAGCCACGAGGCTCAGAGCAATAAAAATCGTCCGTGCGCGATATGCAACACCGATTCATGTCGTTCGATAGCAGATTGTACTGCGTTCAGTAAACTGAGTGTTCCAGCTAGGTGGGAAAAAGGTGCGCAGCCTAAAGTTATGCAAACGATGCCTAGGTAAGCACTACGGCTCGTGCTCCGTACGCGACGAATGCGGTACGCAAGGATGTGTTGCTAAGCATCACCGTAAGCTACACCGCGTGACAAGTGAAGAGCGGAAGGAGAAGTGAACCATCAGAGAGCACGTGTAGATGGTACCCTGCTACGATACGTTCCGATAAAGCTATATGGAGAGAGTGGTGTTATCTACACATACGCGCTGCTGGACGAAGGGTCGACGGTGACGCTAATAGAGCAGGAGCTGGCCAGACAACTAGGCGTTCGAGGCGTTCTGATCCGATGTGCCTTCAGTACAGTGCGGGACAACACGGGATGAACGTGATTCGGAACGAGTGACTGTGAAAGTGTCCAGTGTCGAAGCAGATGCGCCCGTATATCCGATGGCCGATGTGCGCACAGTCAGTCACCTATCACTACCTAGTCAATCGGTTAACGCGAACGAGCTCAAACGGAAATTTGAGCACCTTAAGTCGATTCCGGCGCTGTCTTATAAAAAGGTTTCACCACAAATTTTAATAGGTATCGATCAATACAGGTTAACGAGGCCGTTGAAGACGATAGAAGGGCAGCCAGGACAACCGACCGCAACGAAGACGCGACTGGGATGGCTCATCTTCGGTAAGTGCACAAATTGCGACGATGGAGCAAACAGAGTGCAGCCTGAGCCAAGCTACCACATCTGCGATTGCCAAGGAGCGACCTCAAGGGCAGATCGTATGATGGCAGCGTATTTCGAGGTCGAAGGTTATGGTCCTGCGAAACCGCTATTGTTATCGAAAGAGGATCAACGAGCGATGGCGATACTAAAAGGCAGCACTCGACACATCGATGGGCGATATACGTCGGGCTTGCTATGGCGAAGCGATAACGTTTTCATGCCGGAAAATCGCCACATGGCACTGTCCCGACTAAAATGCCTCGAAAGAAAAATGAAGGCGGATGAAAATCTCACTGAGAAAATCAACGGGATAATGCAAGATTATGTAACGAAAGGTTACGTGCGACAAGTGACGGACGATGAACGTAAAACGTTCTATCCTAGGAAGTGGTATCTGCCCGTGTTTCCCGTTACTAACCCGAACAAGCCGAATAAGATCCGATTGGTGTGGGATGCGGCTGCTGAAGTGAGAGGTGTCTCACTGAACAAGAAGCTGCTGACCGGACCCGATCTACTGACTTCGCTGCAAGCTGTGTTGTTTCGTTTTCGGGAGTATAAAATCGGAGTGGCGGCCGACATTACGGAGATGTACCACCAGGTACAAATCGACGGCGACGACATACACAGCCAGCGTTTCCTATGGCGATGGGGGAAAACTAATGTAGAACCACAGGAATACGTCATGTTAAGAATGACATTCGGTGCAGCGTGTTCTCCTTGTACAGCGCAATATGTGAAGAATGAGAATGCCGAAAAATATCTTTCACAGTATCCTCGAGCGGTACAATGCATTAAGGAGGAACATTATGTGGACGATATGCTGACGAGTGTGGAAACAGAAGAGGAAGCTACAGAGCTAGCGCACCAGGTGAGCCAAATTCATACTAACGCCGGATTCTCTCTCCACAATTGGCTTTCAAATAGCAGCAAAGTAATGATGACGGTAAAAGGAAACCAGGAAGCCGGAAAGGAGATGGATTTCGAATCGTGCCTGAAACCCGAGAAGGTGCTGGGAATGTGGTGGGACACCACGACGGACAGCTTCAGCTTTAAGCTTTCCCGCGTAAGACACCTTGAGTTGGCACGCAAAGACAAACCGCTATCCAAAAGGCAAATGCTTAAAACCCTGATGTCTATATACGATCCGTTGGGCTTGATTGCTGGTGTGCTGTTCTATTTAAAAGTTCTTCTGCAGGAGGTATGGCGTTGCCAGCTGAGCTGGGATGATGAAGTCCCCGACGAAATACGGCGTAAATGGGATTTGTGGATGGAACGATTGCCGGAGCTAGAGAGTATCGTGATTCCTCGATGCTATCGACAGTTGGTTCCGCTTCCTGAATTATCCCTGCAGCTTCATGTGTTCGTTGACGCGGGTGCTGACGGATATGCGGCGGTCGCGTATTTCCGCTTCGAGTATGAAGGAAGGATTGAAGTAGTTCTGGTTGGATCAAAGGCAAGAGTAGCACCACTTAAATACTTATCCGTTCCTAAGCTAGAATTGCAGGCCGCCGTCATGGGATGCAGACTAGCCACCGCGATAGCGGGCGCTCATCGACAGACCATTCATCGCTACTGCTTCTGGACGGATTCAACAGACGTTGTGGACTGGCTGAACGCAGATCATCGCAAGTACTCGGTTTTCGTAGCACACAGAATCGCAGAAGTGCTGGAAACGACTTCGACCGACGAATGGCGATGGGTCCCAACCACGATGAACGTAGCTGACGAAGCGACTAAGTGGGCCAATTTAAAATACAACCTTGCTTCCGAGCGCTGGTTTCATGGGCCCGAGTTCCTGCACCTACCGGAGACGGAATGGAATATACCGCAACGAGTGCCATCGGAGACCCGTGAGGAGAGACGCAAGAAAAAAGCAGCGAAGCTGGTTGGAGTTCACGCAGTGCGCCCGGAATTCGTCATCTACGAAAGATTCTCGCGTTGGACGCGTCTCGTGCGGACAATGGCCTACGTATGTCGGTATGTAAAAATCGTCATGAAATCCGATTCTCGATCTACAGGTCCACTCACCCGCGAAGAAGTACAAGCTGCTGAAAAGGTGATCATAAGGGATGTACAGAGGAGTGCGTTTCCTGACGAGTTCAAGCTTCTGCAAAAGCACAAGGAAAATCCTAACGCGACACCATGGAAGTGCCCGATACCTCGAAGCAGCTCCCTGTTTAAGCGAAATCCCTACATGGACGAGGAAGGCATCCTCAGGATAAGCGGAAGGATCGACCGCTGTCATTTCGTGGACCTGTCGACGAAGCGTCCTATCATTCTACCCGGTAAACACTACGTGACGGAGCTGATCGTCGACGATGTGCATCGCCACTACAAGCACGGCAGCCAGGAAACCGTGGTCAACGAAGTAAGGCAACGATACGACGTACCAGCGCTGAGATCGGTATGTAGACGCGTACGATTGCGTTGTAAAATGTGCACGTTATTATACGCACAACCAACAACGCCGCAAATGTGCGAACTGCCTGCTGCCCGAGTAGCCGCGTTTTCGAAGCCATTCTCGTATACGGGAATTGATTATTTTGGTCCGCTGTTGGTGGTGAATGGTCGAAAGACGGAAAAACGCTGGGGCGTTTTGTTTACGTGTTTGACAGTTCGAGCCGTCCATATCGAGGTAGTGCACTCGCTATCGACAAGCGATTGCCTGATGGCGGTGCGTAGCTTTATGTCGCGACGAGGGATCCCGATCGAAATAATCTCCGACCGGGGAACAAATTTTGTAGGCGCCGATCGAGAGCTGAAAGAGGCAGCAGAACGCGTAAATTCGGCGATCTTATGCGAATTCGGTCCCCCCGACCCAGCGTGGAAGTTTAACCCTCCGGCAGCACCTCACTTCGGTGGATCTTGGGAGCGGATGATCCAGTCGGTGAAGCGAATGCTAGGCCGTACCCTCACGGAGAGGCACCCCACGGATGCGATACTCACGGCGACATTAATCGAAGTTGAGAACATGCTCAATTCGCGGCCGCTCACACATGTCCCGGTTGATGGTGAGGACGAAGAACCCCTAACCCCAAATCATTTTCTGTTAGGCTCTTCCGCAGGATTGAAACCCCTAGTGAAATACGACGATTCATCCGCAACCCTGCAGCAAAATTGGAAGGCCGTGCAGGCTAGGACGAACGCGTACTGGAAGAAATGGATGAAGACATACCTTCCGACACTAACGCGGAGGACTAAGTGGTTTGAACCCAGCAAACCCGTCGAGCCCGGAGACGTTGTCCTGATCGTGGACGAGAACTGCCCTAGAAATTGTTGGCCGAAAGGACGGATTGAACGAGTGATACCATCAAGGGACGGAGGCATCCGGCGAGTGGTAGTAAAGACAGCGCGAGGGACGACATTGGAAAGACCCGTGGTAAAGGTTGTTACGCTAAACGTCGCGCCAAGTAGTTCGTTTTAACTGCGTTAAAACGCTGGTGGACTGTCACTTCGCGACGGCGCGACTAATCTAGGGACGATCTGCTTGCGCCGCGGTAGCTACGCTAGCGACCAGCAGAGGGCGCTGGTTCGGACCTCCTCGGCCAGGATGCGAACGTTGACGTCAACCGAGCCGATGCGACAACCGTCGAGCGCTAGAATCCTTCTTTTGGATCCTGACCGGCGAGGCAAGCGGACAAATTTTTAGCCATCACTACCACCGAACACCATCACATAGATAAAAACGTGTAATAAAGAAAAAGTTGTAAAAGAGTTAAAAAAGCCGTGTGTCGATCAGGGTTGCGTTAGCAACAAATCTAGTTAAAATAGATAGTTTTTGCATGAAAACTCAATTCTGGTGGAATTCCACTAGATAGTACAAAGTTCGTTTTGAATGGACGAATCTAGTTAAAATAGATAGTTTATGCATGAAAACTCATTCCTGGTGGAATTTCATAACATAGTACAAAGTTCGTTTTGGATGGACGAGTTGAGTTGAAATTGGTAGTTTTTGTGTGAAAACTCATTCCTGGTGGAATTTCATAACATAGTACAAAGTTCGTTTTGGATGGACGAGTTTAGTTGAAATTGGTAGTTTTTGCACGAAAACTCAATTCTGGTGGAATTCCACTAGATAGTACAAAGTTCGTTTTGAATGGACGAATCTAGTTAAAATAGATAGGTTTTGCATGAAAACTCAATTCTGGTGAAATTCCACTAGATAGTACAAAGTTCGTTTTGAATTGACGAATCTAGTTAAAATAGATAGTTTTTGCACGAAAACTCAATTCTGGTGGAATTCCACTAGATAGTACAAAGTTCGTTTTGAATTGACGAATCTAGTTAAAATAGATAGTTTTTGCATGAAAACTCAATTCTGGTGGAATTCCACTAGAAAGTACAAAGTTCGTTTTGAATGGACAAATCTAGTTAAAATAGATAGTTTTTGCATGAAAACTCAATTCTGGTGGAATTCCACTAGATAGTACAAAGTTCGTTTTGAATGGACGAATCTAGTTAAAATAGATAGGTTTTGCATGAAAACTCAATTCTGGTGAAATTCCACTAGATAGTACAAAGTTCGTTTTGAATGGACGAATCTAGTTAAAATAGATAGTTTTTGCATGAAAACTCAATTCTGGTGGAATTCCACTAGAAAGTACAAAGTTCGTTTTGGATGGACAAATCTAGTTAAAATAGATAGTTTTTGCATGAAAACTCAATTCTGGTGGAATTCCACTAGATAGTACAAAGTTCGTTTTGAATGGACGAATCTAGTTAAAATAGATAGTTTATGCATGAAAACTCATTCCTGGTGGAATTTCATAACATAGTACAAAGTTCGTTTTGGATGGACGAGTTGAGTTGAAATTGGTAGTTTTTGTGTGAAAACTCATTCCTGGTGGAATTTCATAACATAGTACAAAGTTCGTTTTGGATGGACGAGTTTAGTTGAAATTGGTAGTTTTTGCACGAAAACTCAATTCTGGTGGAATTCCACTAGATAGTACAAAGTTCGTTTTGAATGGACGAATCTAGTTAAAATAGATAGGTTTTGCATGAAAACTCAATTCTGGTGAAATTCCACTAGATAGTACAAAGTTCGTTTTGAATTGACGAATCTAGTTAAAATAGATAGTTTTTGCATGAAAACTCAATTCTGGTGGAATTCCACTAGATAGTACAAAGTTCGTTTTGAATGGACGAATCTAGTTAAAATAGATAGTTTTTGCATGAAAACTCAATTCTGGTGGAATTCCACTAGATAGTACAAAGTTCGTTTTGAATTGACGAATCTAGTTAAAATAGATAGTTTTTGCATGAAAACTCAATTCTGGTGGAATTCCACTAGAAAGTACAAAGTTCGTTTTGGATGGACGAATCTAGTTAAAATAGATAGTTTTTGCATGAAAACTCAATTCTGGTGGAATTCCACTAGAAAGTACAAAGTTCGTTTTGGATGGACGAATCTAGTTAAAATAGATAGTTTTTGCATGAAAACTCAATTCTGGTGGAATTCCACTAGAAAGTACAAAGTTCGTTTTGAATGGACGAATCTAGTTAAAATAGATAGTTTTTGCATGAAAACTCAATTCTGGTGGAATTCCACTAGAAAGTACAAAGTTCGTTTTGAATGGACAAATCTAGTTAAAATAGATAGTTTTTGCATGAAAGCTCAATTCTGGTGGAATTCCACTAGAAAGTACAAAGTTCGTTTTGGATGGACGAATCTAGTTAAAATAGATAGTTTTTGCATGAAAACTCAATTCTGGTGGAATTCCACTAGAAAGTACAAAGTTCGTTTTGAATGGACGAATCTAGTTAAAATAGATAGTTTTTGCATGAAAACTCAATTCTGGTGGAATTCCACTAGAAAGTACAAAGTTCGTTTTGAATGGACAAATCTAGTTAAAATAGATAGTTTTTGCATGAAAACTCAATTCTGGTGGAATTCCACTAGAAAGTACAAAGTTCGTTTTGGATGGACGAATCTAGTTAAAATAGATAGTTTTTGCATGAAAACTCAATTCTGGTGGAATTCCACTAGAAAGTACAAAGTTCGTTTTGGATGGACGAATCTAGTTAAAATAGATAGTTTTTGCATGAAAACTCAATTCTGGTGGAATTCCACTAGAAAGTACAAAGTTCGTTTTGGATAGACGAATCTAGTTAAAATAGATAGTTTTTGCATGAAAACTCAATTCTGGTGGAATTCCACTAGAAAGTACAAAGTTCGTTTTGAATGGACGAATCTAGTTAAAATAGATAGTTTTTGCGTGAAAACTCAATTCTGGTGGAATTCCACTAGATAGTACAAAGTTCGATTTGGATGGACGAATCTAGTTAAAATAGATAGTTTTTGCATGAAAACTCAATTCTGGTGGAATTCCACTAGATAGTACAAAGTTCGTTTTGAATTGACGAATCTAGTTAAAATAGATAGTTTTTGCATGAAAACTCAATTCTGGTGGAATTCCACTAGATAGTACAAAGTTCGATTTGGATGGACGAATCTAGTTAAAATAGACAGTTTTTGCATGAAAACTCAATTCTGGTGGAATTCCACTAGATAGTACAAAGTTCGTTTTGAATTGACGAATCTAGTTAAAATAGATAGTTTTTGCGTGAAAACTCAATTCTGGTGGAATTCCACTAGAAAGTACAAAGTTCGTTTTGAATGGACGAATCTAGTTAAAATAGACAGTTTTTGCATGAAAACTCAATTCTGGTGGAATTCCACTAGAAAGTACAAAGTTCGTTTTGGATGGACGAATCTAGTTAAAATAGACAGTTTTTGCATGAAAACTCAATTCTGGTGGAATTCCACTAGATAGTACAAAGTTCGTTTTGGATGGACGAATCTAGTTAAAATAGATAGTTTTTGCATGAAAACTCAATTCTGGTGGAATTCCACTAGAAAGTACAAAGTTCGTTTTGGATGGACGAATCTAGTTAAAATAGATAGTTTTTGCATGAAAACTCAATTCTGGTGGAATTCCACTAGAAAGTACAAAGTTCGTTTTGAATGGACGAATCTAGTTAAAATAGATAGTTTTTGCATGAAAACTCAATTCTGGTGGAATTCCACTAGAAAGTACAAAGTTCGTTTTGAATGGACGAATCTAGTTAAAATAGATAGTTTTTGCATGAAAACTCAATTCTGGTGGAATTCCACTAGAAAGTACAAAGTTCGTTTTGAATGGACAAATCTAGTTAAAATAGATAGTTTTTGCATGAAAACTCAATTCTGGTGGAATTCCACTAGAAAGTACAAAGTTCGTTTTGGATGGACGAATCTAGTTAAAATAGATAGTTTTTGCATGAAAACTCAA
The DNA here is from genome assembly GCF_943734755.1 of Anopheles moucheti. Lineage (NCBI taxonomy): Eukaryota > Metazoa > Arthropoda > Insecta > Diptera > Culicidae > Anopheles > Anopheles moucheti. The sequence goes on from NW_026453632.1 coordinate 59,595, forward strand.
TTCTGGTGGAATTCCACTAGAAAGTACAAAGTTCGTTTTGAATGGACGAATCTAGTTAAAATAGATAGTTTTTGCATGAAAACTCAATTCTGGTGGAATTCCACTAGATAGTACAAAGTTCGATTTGGATGGACGAATCTAGTTAAAATAGATAGTTTTTGCATGAAAACTCAATTCTGGTGGAATTCCACTAGATAGTACAAAGTTCGTTTTGAATTGACGAATCTAGTTAAAATAGATAGTTTTTGCATGAAAACTCAATTCTGGTGGAATTCCACTAGAAAGTACAAAGTTCGTTTTGGATAGACGAATCTAGTTAAAATAGATAGTTTTTGCATGAAAACTCAATTCTGGTGGAATTCCACTAGAAAGTACAAAGTTCGTTTTGAATGGACAAATCTAGTTAAAATAGATAGTTTTTGCATGAAAACTCAATTCTGGTAGAATTCCACTAGATAGTACAAAGATCGTTTTGGATGGACGAATCTAGTTAAAATAGATAGTTTTTGCATGCAAACTCACTTCTGGTAGCATTCCATAAGAAAGTACAAAGTTCGTTTTGAATGGACGAATCTAGTTAAAAAAGATAGTTTTTGCATGAAAACTCAATTCTGGTGGAATTCCACTAGATAGTACAAAGTTCGTTTTGGATGGACGAATCTAGTTAAAATAGATAGTTTTTGCATGAAAACTCAATTCTGGTGGAATTCCACTAGATAGTACAAACTTCGTTTTGAATGGACGAATCTAATTAAAATAGATAGTTTTTGCATGAAAACTCAATTCTGGTGGAATTCCACTAGATAGTACAAACTTCGTTTTGAATGGACGAATCTAGTTAAAATAGATAGTTTTTGCATGCAAACTCACTTCTGGTAGCATTCCATAAGAAAGTACAAAGTTCGTTTTGGATGGACGAATCTAGTTAAAATAGATAGTTTTTGCATGAAAACTCAATTCTGGTGGAATTCCACTAGATAGTACAAACTTCGTTTTGAATGGACGAATCTAATTAAAATAGATAGTTTTTGCATGAAAACTCAATTCTGGTGGAATTCCACTAGATAGTACAAACTTCGTTTTGAATGGACGAATCTAGTTAAAATAGACAGTTTTTGCATGAAAACTCAATTCTGGTGGAATTCCACTAGATAGTACAAAGTTCGTTTTGAATTGACGAATCTAGTTAAAATAGATAGTTTTTGCGTGAAAACTCAATTCTGGTGGAATTCCACTAGAAAGTACAAAGTTCGTTTTGAATGGACGAATCTAGTTAAAATAGACAGTTTTTGCATGAAAACTCAATTCTGGTGGAATTCCACTAGAAAGTACAAAGTTCGTTTTGGATGGACGAATCTAGTTAAAATAGACAGTTTTTGCATGAAAACTCAATTCTGGTGGAATTCCACTAGATAGTACAAAGTTCGTTTTGGATGGACGAATCTAGTTAAAATAGATAGTTTTTGCATGAAAACTCAATTCTGGTGGAATTCCACTAGAAAGTACAAAGTTCGTTTTGGATGGACGAATCTAGTTAAAATAGATAGTTTTTGCATGAAAACTCAATTCTGGTGGAATTCCACTAGAAAGTACAAAGTTCGTTTTGAATGGACGAATCTAGTTAAAATAGATAGTTTTTGCATGAAAACTCAATTCTGGTGGAATTCCACTAGAAAGTACAAAGTTCGTTTTGAATGGACGAATCTAGTTAAAATAGATAGTTTTTGCATGAAAACTCAATTCTGGTGGAATTCCACTAGAAAGTACAAAGTTCGTTTTGAATGGACAAATCTAGTTAAAATAGATAGTTTTTGCATGAAAACTCAATTCTGGTGGAATTCCACTAGAAAGTACAAAGTTCGTTTTGGATGGACGAATCTAGTTAAAATAGATAGTTTTTGCATGAAAACTCAATTCTGGTGGAATTCCACTAGAAAGTACAAAGTTCGTTTTGAATGGACGAATCTAGTTAAAATAGATAGTTTTTGCATGAAAACTCAATTCTGGTGGAATTCCACTAGATAGTACAAAGTTCGATTTGGATGGACGAATCTAGTTAAAATAGATAGTTTTTGCATGAAAACTCAATTCTGGTGGAATTCCACTAGATAGTACAAAGTTCGTTTTGAATTGACGAATCTAGTTAAAATAGATAGTTTTTGCATGAAAACTCACTTCTGGTAGCATTCCATAAGAAAGTACAAAGTTCGTTTTGAATGGACGAATCTAGTTAAAAAAGATAGTTTTTGCATGAAAACTCAATTCTGGTGGAATTCCACTAGATAGTACAAAGTTCGTTTTGGATGGACGAATCTAGTTAAAATAGATAGTTTTTGCATGAAAACTCAATTCTGGTAGAATTCCACTAGATAGTACAAAGATCGTTTTGGATGGACGAATCTAGTTAAAATAGATAGTTTTTGCATGCAAACTCACTTCTGGTAGCATTCCATAAGAAAGTACAAAGTTCGTTTTGAATGGACGAATCTAGTTAAAAAAGATAGTTTTTGCATGAAAACTCAATTCTGGTGGAATTCCACTAGATAGTACAAAGTTCGTTTTGGATGGACGAATCTAGTTAAAATAGATAGTTTTTGCATGAAAACTCAATTCTGGTGGAATTCCACTAGATAGTACAAACTTCGTTTTGAATGGACGAATCTAATTAAAATAGATAGTTTTTGCATGAAAACTCAATTCTGGTGGAATTCCACTAGATAGTACAAACTTCGTTTTGAATGGACGAATCTAGTTAAAATAGATAGTTTTTGCATGCAAACTCACTTCTGGTAGCATTCCATAAGAAAGTACAAAGTTCGTTTTGGATGGACGAATCTAGTTAAAATAGATAGTTTTTGCATGCAAACTCACTTCTGGTAGCATTCCATAAGAAAGTACAAAGTTCGTTTTGGATGGACGGATCTAGTTAAAATAGATAGTTTTTGCATGAAAACTCAATTCTGGTGGAATTCCACTAGATAGTACAAAGTTCGTTTTGGATGGACGAATCTAGTTAAAATAGATAGTTTTTGCATGAAAACTCAATTCTGGTGGAATTCCACTAGAAAGTACAAAGTTCGTTTTGGATGGACGAATCTAGTTAAAATAGATAGTTTTTGCATGAAAACTCAATTCTGGTAGAATTCCACTAGAAAGTACAAAGTTCGTTTTGAATGGACGAATCTAGTTAAAATAGATAGTTTTTGCATGAAAACTCAATTCTGGTGGAATTCCACTAGATAAAACAAAGTTCGTTTTGGATGGACGAATCTAGTTAAAATAGATAGTTTTTGCATGCAAACTCACTTCTGGTAGCATTCCATAAGAAAGTACAAAGTTCGTTTTGAATGGACGAATCTAGTTAAAATAGATAGTTTTTGCATGAAAACTCAATTCTGGTGGAATTCCACTAGATAAAACAAAGTTCGTTTTGGATGGACGGATCTAGTTGAAATAGATAGTTTTTGCATGAAAACTCAATCCTGGTAGCATTCCATAAGAAAGTACAAAGTTCGTTTTGGATGGACGGATCTAGTTAAAATAGATAGTTTTTGCATGCAAACTCACTTCTGGTAGCATTCCATAAGAAAGTACAAAGTTCGTTTTGGATGGACGGATCTAGTTAAAATAGATAGTTTTTGCATGCAAACTCACTTCTGGTAGCATTCCATAAGAAAGTACAAAGTTCGTTTTGGATGGACAAATCTAGTTAAAATAGATAGTTTTTGCATGCAAACTCACTTCTGGTAGCATTCCATAAGAAAGTACAAAGTTCGTTTTGGATGGACGGATCTAGTTAAAGTAGATAGTTTTTGCATGAAAACTCACTTCTGGTAGCATTCCATAAGAAAGTACAAAGTTCGTTTTGGATGGACGGATCTAGTTAAAATAGATAGTTTTTGCATGCAAACTCACTTCTGGTAGCATTCCATAAGAAAATACAAAGTTCGTTTTGGATGGACAAATCTAGTTAAAATAGATAGTTTTTGCATGCAAACTCACTTCTGGTAGCATTCCATAAGAAAGTACAAAGTTCGTTTTGGATGGACGGATCTAGTTGAAATAGATAGTTTTTGCATGCAAACTCACTTCTGGTAGCATTCCATAAGAAAGTACAAAGTTCGTTTTGGATGGACAAATCTAGTTAAAATAGATAGTTTTTGCATGCAAACTCACTTCTGGTAGCATTCCATAAGAAAGTACAAAGTTCGTTTTGGATGGACAAATCTAGTTAAAATAGATAGTTTTTGCATGCAAACTCACTTCTGGTAGCATTCCATAAGAAAGTACAAAGTTCGTTTTGGATGGACGGATCTAGTTGAAATAGATAGTTTTTGCATGCAAACTCACTTCTGGTAGCATTCCATAAGAAAGTACAAAGTTCGTTTTGGATGGACAAATCTAGTTAAAATAGATAGTTTTTGCATGCAAACTCACTTCTGGTAGCATTCCATAAGAAAGTACAAAGTTCGTTTTGGATGGACGGATCTAGTTGAAATAGATAGTTTTTGCATGCAAACTCACTTCTGGTAGCATTCCATAAGAAAGTACAAAGTTCGTTTTGGATGGACAAATCTAGTTAAAATAGATAGTTTTTGCATGCAAACTCACTTCTGGTAGCATTCCATAAGAAAGTACAAAGTTCGTTTTGGATGGACAAATCTAGTTAAAATAGATAGTTTTTGCATGCAAACTCACTTCTGGTAGCATTCCATAAGAAAGTACAAAGTTCGTTTTGGATGGACAAATCTAGTTAAAATAGATAGTTTTTGCATGCAAACTCACTTCTGGTAGCATTCCATAAGAAAGTACAAAGTTCGTTTTGGATGGACGAATCTAGTTCAAATTGGTAGTTTTTGCATGCAAACTCACTTCTGGTAGCATTCCATAAGAAAGTACAAAGTTCGTTTTGGATGGACGAATCTAGTTGAAATTGGTAGTTTTTGCATGCAAACTCACTTCTGGTAGCATTCCATAAGAAAGTACAAAGTTCGTTTTGGATGGACAAATCTAGTTAAAATAGATAGTTTTTGCATGCAAACTCACTTCTGGTAGCATTCCATAAGAAAGTACAAAGTTCGTTTTGGATGGACGGATCTAGTTGAAATAGATAGTTTTTGCATGCAAACTCACTTCTGGTAGCATTCCATAAGAAAGTACAAAGTTCGTTTTGGATGGACGGATCTAGTTGAAATAGATAGTTTTTGCATGCAAACTCACTTCTGGTAGCATTCCATAAGAAAGTACAAAGTTCGTTTTGGATGGACAAATCTAGTTAAAATAGATAGTTTTTGCATGCAAACTCACTTCTGGTAGCATTCCATAAGAAAGTACAAAGTTCGTTTTGGATGGACGGATCTAGTTCAAATTGGTAGTTTTTGCATGCAAACTCACTTCTGGTAGCATTCCATAAGAAAGTACAAAGTTCGTTTTGGATGGACAAATCTAGTTAAAATAGATAGTTTTTGCATGCAAACTCACTTCTGGTAGCATTCCATAAGAAAGTACAAAGTTCGTTTTGGATGGACAAATCTAGTTAAAATAGATAGTTTTTGCATGCAAACTCACTTCTGGTAGCATTCCATAAGAAAGTACAAAGTTCGTTTTGGATGGACGAATCTAGTTCAAATTGGTAGTTTTTGCATGCAAACTCACTTCTGGTAGCATTCCATAAGAAAGTACAAAGTTCGTTTTGGATGGACGCATCTAGTTCAAATTGGTAGTTTTTGCATGCAAACTCACTTCTGGTAGCATTCCATAAGAAAGTACAAAGTTCGTTTTGGATGGACGAATCTAGTTCAAATTGGTAGTTTTTGCATGCAAACTCACTTCTGGTAGCATTCCATAAGAAAGTACAAAGTTCGTTTTGGATGGACGAATCTAGTTCAAATTGGTAGTTTTTGCATGCAAACTCACTTCTGGTAGCATTCCATAAGAAAGTACAAAGTTCGTTTTGGATGGACAAATCTAGTTAAAATAGATAGTTTTTGCATGCAAACTCACTTCTGGTAGCATTCCATAAGAAAGTACAAAGTTCGTTTTGGATGGACGCATCTAGTTCAAATTGGTAGTTTTTGCATGCAAACTCACTTCTGGTAGCATTCCATAAGAAAGTACAAAGTTCGTTTTGGATGGACGGATCTAGTTGAAATAGATAGTTTTTGCATGCAAACTCACTTCTGGTAGCATTCCATAAGAAAGTACAAAGTTCGTTTTGGATGGACGGATCTAGTTGAAATAGATAGTTTTTGCATGCAAACTCACTTCTGGTAGCATTCCATAAGAAAGTACAAAGTTCGTTTTGGATGGACAAATCTAGTTAAAATAGATAGTTTTTGCATGCAAACTCACTTCTGGTAGCATTCCATAAGAAAGTACAAAGTTCGTTTTGGATGGACGGATCTAGTTCAAATTGGTAGTTTTTGCATGCAAACTCACTTCTGGTAGCATTCCATAAGAAAGTACAAAGTTCGTTTTGGATGGACAAATCTAGTTAAAATAGATAGTTTTTGCATGCAAACTCACTTCTGGTAGCATTCCATAAGAAAGTACAAAGTTCGTTTTGGATGGACGGATCTAGTTGAAATAGATAGTTTTTGCATGCAAACTCACTTCTGGTAGCATTCCATAAGAAAGTACAAAGTTCGTTTTGGATGGACAAATCTAGTTAAAATAGATAGTTTTTGCATGCAAACTCACTTCTGGTAGCATTCCATAAGAAAGTACAAAGTTCGTTTTGGATGGACGGATCTAGTTCAAATTGGTAGTTTTTGCATGCAAACTCACTTCTGGTAGCATTCCATAAGAAAGTACAAAGTTCGTTTTGGATGGACAAATCTAGTTAAAATAGATAGTTTTTGCATGCAAACTCACTTCTGGTAGCATTCCATAAGAAAGTACAAAGTTCGTTTTGGATGGACAAATCTAGTTAAAATAGATAGTTTTTGCATGCAAACTCACTTCTGGTAGCATTCCATAAGAAAGTACAAAGTTCGTTTTGGATGGACGAATCTAGTTCAAATTGGTAGTTTTTGCATGCAAACTCACTTCTGGTAGCATTCCATAAGAAAGTACAAAGTTCGTTTTGGATGGACGCATCTAGTTCAAATTGGTAGTTTTTGCATGCAAACTCACTTCTGGTAGCATTCCATAAGAAAGTACAAAGTTCGTTTTGGATGGACGAATCTAGTTCAAATTGGTAGTTTTTGCATGCAAACTCACTTCTGGTAGCATTCCATAAGAAAGTACAAAGTTCGTTTTGGATGGACGAATCTAGTTCAAATTGGTAGTTTTTGCATGCAAACTCACTTCTGGTAGCATTCCATAAGAAAGTACAAAGTTCGTTTTGGATGGACAAATCTAGTTAAAATAGATAGTTTTTGCATGCAAACTCACTTCTGGTAGCATTCCATAAGAAAGTACAAAGTTCGTTTTGGATGGACAAATCTAGTTAAAATAGATAGTTTTTGCATGCAAACTCACTTCTGGTAGCATTCCATAAGAAAGTACAAAGTTCGTTTTGGATGGACGAATCTAGTTGAAATTGGTAGTTTTTGCATGCAAACTCACTTCTGGTAGCATTCCATAAGAAAGTACAAAGTTCGTTTTGGATGGACGAATCTAGTTCAAATTGGTAGTTTTTGCATGCAAACTCACTTCTGGTAGCATTCCATAAGAAAGTACAAAGTTCGTTTTGGATGGACAAATCTAGTTAAAATAGATAGTTTTTGCATGCAAACTCACTTCTGGTAGCATTCCATAAGAAAGTACAAAGTTCGTTTTGGATGGACAAATCTAGTTAAAATAGATAGTTTTTGCATGCAAACTCACTTCTGGTAGCATTCCATAAGAAAGTACAAAGTTCGTTTTGGATGGACGAATCTAGTTGAAATTGGTAGTTTTTGCATGCAAACTCACTTCTGGTAGCATTCCATAAGAAAGTACAAAGTTCGTTTTGGATGGACGAATCTAGTTGAAATTGGTAGTTTTTGCATGCAAACTCACTTCTGGTAGCATTCCATAAGAAAGTACAAAGTTCGTTTTGGATGGACGAATCTAGTTCAAATTGGTAGTTTTTGCATGCAAACTCACTTCTGGTAGCATTCCATATTAAAGTACAAAGTTCGTTTTGGATGGACGAATCTAGTTCAAATTGGTAGTTTTTGCATGCAAACTCACTTCTGGTAGCATTCCATAAGAAAGTACAAAGTTCGTTTTGGATGGACGAATCTAGTTCAAATTGGTAGTTTTTGCATGCAAACTCACTTCTGGTAGCATTCCATAAGAAAGTACAAAGTTCGTTTTGGATGGACAAATCTAGTTAAAATAGATAGTTTTTGCATGCAAACTCACTTCTGGTAGCATTCCATAAGAAAGTACAAAGTTCGTTTTGGATGGACAAATCTAGTTAAAATAGATAGTTTTTGCATGCAAACTCACTTCTGGTAGCATTCCATAAGAAAGTACAAAGTTCGTTTTGGATGGACGAATCTAGTTGAAATTGGTAGTTTTTGCATGCAAACTCACTTCTGGTAGCATTCCATAAGAAAGTACAAAGTTCGTTTTGGATGGACGAATCTAGTTGAAATTGGTAGTTTTTGCATGCAAACTCACTTCTGGTAGCATTCCATAAGAAAGTACAAAGTTCGTTTTGGATGGACAAATCTAGTTAAAATAGATAGTTTTTGCATGCAAACTCACTTCTGGTAGCATTCCATAAGAAAGTACAAAGTTCGTTTTGGATGGACGAATCTAGTTGAAATTGGTAGTTTTTGCATGCAAACTCACTTCTGGTAGCATTCCATAAGAAAGTACAAAGTTCGTTTTGGATGGACGGATCTAGTTCAAATTGGTAGTTTTTGCATGCAAACTCACTTCTGGTAGCATTCCATAAGAAAGTACAAAGTTCGTTTTGGATGGACAAATCTAGTTAAAATAGATAGTTTTTGCATGCAAACTCACTTCTGGTAGCATTCCATAAGAAAGTACAAAGTTCGTTTTGGATGGACAAATCTAGTTAAAATTGGTAGTTTTTGCATGCAAACTCACTTCTGGTAGCATTCCATATTAAAGTACAAAGTTCGTTTTGGATGGACGAATCTAGTTCAAATTGGTAGTTTTTGCATGCAAACTCACTTCTGGTAGCATTCCATAAGAAAGTACAAAGTTCGTTTTGGATGGACGAATCTAGTTAAAATAGATAGTTTTTGCATGCAAACTCACTTCTGGTAGCATTCCATAAGAAAGTACAAAGTTCGTTTTGGATGGACGAATCTAGTTGAAATTGGTAGTTTTTGCATGCAAACTCACTTCTGGTAGCATTCCATAAGAAAGTACAAAGTTCGTTTTGGATGGACGGATCTAGTTCAAATTGGTAGTTTTTGCATGCAAACTCACTTCTGGTAGCATTCCATAAGAAAGTACAAAGTTCGTTTTGGATGGACAAATCTAGTTAAAATAGATAGTTTTTGCATGCAAACTCACTTCTGGTAGCATTCCATAAGAAAGTACAAAGTTCGTTTTGGATGGACAAATCTAGTTAAAATAGATAGTTTTTGCATGCAAACTCACTTCTGGTAGCATTCCATAAGAAAGTACAAAGTTCGTTTTGGATGGACGAATCTAGTTCAAATTGGTAGTTTTTGCATGCAAACTCACTTCTGGTAGCATTCCATAAGAAAGTACAAAGTTCGTTTTGGATGGACGAATCTAGTTCAAATTGGTAGTTTTTGCATGCAAACTCACTTCTGGTAGCATTCCATAAGAAAGTACAAAGTTTGTTTTGGATGGACGAATCTAGTTGAAATTGGTAGTTTTTGCATGCAAACTCACTTCTGGTAGCATTCCATAAGAAAGTACAAAGTTCGTTTTGGATGGACGAATCTAGTTGAAATTGGTAGTTTTTGCATGCAAACTCACTTCTGGTAGCATTCCATAAGAAAGTACAAAGTTCGTTTTGGATGGACGAATCTAGTTGAAATTGGTAGTTTTTGCATGCAAACTCACTTCTGGTAGCATTCCATAAGAAAGTACAAAGTTCGTTTTGGATGGACAAATCTAGTTAAAATAGATAGTTTTTGCATGCAAACTCACTTCTGGTAGCATTCCATAAGAAAGTACAAAGTTCGTTTTGGATGGACGAATCTAGTTAAAATAGATAGTTTTTGCATGCAAACTCACTTCTGGTAGCATTCCATAAGAAAGTACAAAGTTCGTTTTGGATGGACGAATCTAGTTGAAATTGGTAGTTTTTGCATGCAAACTCACTTCTGGTAGCATTCCATAAGAAAGTACAAAGTTCGTTTTGGATGGACGAATCTAGTTGAAATTGGTAGTTTTTGCATGCAAACTCACTTCTGGTAGCATTCCATAAGAAAGTACAAAGTTCGTTTTGGATGGACAAATCTAGTTAAAATAGATAGTTTTTGCATGCAAACTCACTTCTGGTAGCATTCCATAAGAAAGTACAAAGTTCGTTTTGGATGGACGAATCTAGTTAAAATAGATAGTTTTTGCATGCAAACTCACTTCTGGTAGCATTCCATAAGAAAGTACAAAGTTCGTTTTGGATGGACGAATCTAGTTGAAATTGGTAGTTTTTGCATGCAAACTCACTTCTGGTAGCATTCCATAAGAAAGTACAAAGTTCGTTTTGGATGGACAAATCTAGTTAAAATAGATAGTTTTTGCATGCAAACTCACTTCTGGTAGCATTCCATAAGAAAGTACAAAGTTCGTTTTGGATGGACAAATCTAGTTAAAATAGATAGTTTTTGCATGCAAACTCACTTCTGGTAGCATTCCATAAGAAAGTACAAAGTTCGTTTTGGATGGACAAATCTAGTTAAAATAGATAGTTTTTGCATGCAAACTCACTTCTGGTAGCATTCCATAAGAAAGTACAAAGTTCGTTTTGGATGGACGAATCTAGTTGAAATTGGTAGTTTTTGCATGCAAACTCACTTCTGGTAGCATTCCATAAGAAAGTACAAAGTTCGTTTTGGATGGACGAATCTAGTTGAAATTGGTAGTTTTTGCATGCAAACTCACTTCTGGTAGCATTCCATATTAAAGTACAAAGTTCGTTTTGGATGGACGAATCTAGTTCAAATTGGTAGTTTTTGCATGCAAACTCACTTCTGGTAGCATTCCATAAGAAAGTACAAAGTTCGTTTTGGATGGACGAATCTAGTTCAAATTGGTAGTTTTTGCATGCAAACTCACTTCTGGTAGCATTCCATAAGAAAGTACAAAGTTCGTTTTGGATGGACAAATCTAGTTAAAATAGATAGTTTTTGCATGCAAACTCACTTCTGGTAGCATTCCATAAGAAAGTACAAAGTTCGTTTTGGATGGACAAATCTAGTTAAAATAGATAGTTTTTGCATGCAAACTCACTTCTGGTAGCATTCCATAAGAAAGTACAAAGTTCGTTTTGGATGGACGAATCTAGTTGAAATTGGTAGTTTTTGCATGCAAACTCACTTCTGGTAGCATTCCATAAGAAAGTACAAAGTTCGTTTTGGATGGACGAATCTAGTTGAAATTGGTAGTTTTTGCATGCAAACTCACTTCTGGTAGCATTCCATAAGAAAGTACAAAGTTCGTTTTGGATGGACAAATCTAGTTAAAATAGATAGTTTTTGCATGCAAACTCACTTCTGGTAGCATTCCATAAGAAAGTACAAAGTTCGTTTTGGATGGACGAATCTAGTTGAAATTGGTAGTTTTTGCATGCAAACTCACTTCTGGTAGCATTCCATAAGAAAGTACAAAGTTCGTTTTGGATGGACGGATCTAGTTCAAATTGGTAGTTTTTGCATGCAAACTCACTTCTGGTAGCATTCCATAAGAAAGTACAAAGTTCGTTTTGGATGGACAAATCTAGTTAAAATAGATAGTTTTTGCATGCAAACTCACTTCTGGTAGCATTCCATAAGAAAGTACAAAGTTCGTTTTGGATGGACAAATCTAGTTAAAATTGGTAGTTTTTGCATGCAAACTCACTTCTGGTAGCATTCCATATTAAAGTACAAAGTTCGTTTTGGATGGACGAATCTAGTTCAAATTGGTAGTTTTTGCATGCAAACTCACTTCTGGTAGCATTCCATAAGAAAGTACAAAGTTCGTTTTGGATGGACGAATCTAGTTAAAATAGATAGTTTTTGCATGCAAACTCACTTCTGGTAGCATTCCATAAGAAAGTACAAAGTTCGTTTTGGATGGACGAATCTAGTTGAAATTGGTAGTTTTTGCATGCAAACTCACTTCTGGTAGCATTCCATAAGAAAGTACAAAGTTCGTTTTGGATGGACGGATCTAGTTCAAATTGGTAGTTTTTGCATGCAAACTCACTTCTGGTAGCATTCCATAAGAAAGTACAAAGTTCGTTTTGGATGGACAAATCTAGTTAAAATAGATAGTTTTTGCATGCAAACTCACTTCTGGTAGCATTCCATAAGAAAGTACAAAGTTCGTTTTGGATGGACAAATCTAGTTAAAATAGATAGTTTTTGCATGCAAACTCACTTCTGGTAGCATTCCATAAGAAAGTACAAAGTTCGTTTTGGATGGACGAATCTAGTTCAAATTGGTAGTTTTTGCATGCAAACTCACTTCTGGTAGCATTCCATAAGAAAGTACAAAGTTCGTTTTGGATGGACGAATCTAGTTCAAATTGGTAGTTTTTGCATGCAAACTCACTTCTGGTAGCATTCCATAAGAAAGTACAAAGTTCGTTTTGGATGGACGAATCTAGTTCAAATTGGTAGTTTTTGCATGCAAACTCACTTCTGGTAGCATTCCATAAGAAAGTACAAAGTTTGTTTTGGATGGACGAATCTAGTTGAAATTGGTAGTTTTTGCATGCAAACTTACTTCTGGTAGCATTCCATAAGAAAGTACAAAGTTCGTTTTGGATGGACGAATCTAGTTCAAATTGGTAGTTTTTGCATGCAAACTCACTTCTGGTAGCATTCCATAAGAAAGTACAAAGTTCGTTTTGGATGGACGAATCTAGTTCAAATTGGTAGTTTTTGCATGCAAACTCACTTCTGGTAGCATTCCATAAGAAAGTACAAAGTTCGTTTTGGATGGACAAATCTAGTTAAAATAGATAGTTTTTGCATGCAAACTCACTTCTGGTAGCATTCCATAAGAAAGTACAAAGTTCGTTTTGGATGGACAAATCTAGTTAAAATAGATAGTTTTTGCATGCAAACTCACTTCTGGTAGCATTCCATAAGAAAGTACAAAGTTCGTTTTGGATGGACGAATCTAGTTAAAATAGATAGTTTTTGCATGCAAACTCACTTCTGGTAGCATTCCATAAGAAAGTACAAAGTTCGTTTTGGATGGACGAATCTAGTTGAAATTGGTAGTTTTTGCATGCAAACTCACTTCTGGTAGCATTCCATAAGAAAGTACAAAGTTCGTTTTGGATGGACAAATCTAGTTAAAATAGATAGTTTTTGCATGCAAACTCACTTCTGGTAGCATTCCATAAGAAAGTACAAAGTTCGTTTTGGATGGACAAATCTAGTTAAAATAGATAGTTTTTGCATGCAAACTCACTTCTGGTAGCATTCCATAAGAAAGTACAAAGTTCGTTTTGGATGGACAAATCTAGTTAAAATAGATAGTTTTTGCATGCAAACTCACTTCTGGTAGCATTCCATAAGAAAGTACAAAGTTCGTTTTGGATGGACGAATCTAGTTGAAATTGGTAGTTTTTGCATGCAAACTCACTTCTGGTAGCATTCCATAAGAAAGTACAAAGTTCGTTTTGGATGGACGGATCTAGTTCAAATTGGTAGTTTTTGCATGCAAACTCACTTCTGGTAGCATTCCATAAGAAAGTACAAAGTTCGTTTTGGATGGACAAATCTAGTTAAAATAGATAGTTTTTGCATGCAAACTCACTTCTGGTAGCATTCCATAAGAAAGTACAAAGTTCGTTTTGGATGGACAAATCTAGTTAAAATTGGTAGTTTTTGCATGCAAACTCACTTCTGGTAGCATTCCATATTAAAGTACAAAGTTCGTTTTGGATGGACGAATCTAGTTCAAATTGGTAGTTTTTGCATGCAAACTCACTTCTGGTAGCATTCCATAAGAAAGTACAAAGTTCGTTTTGGATGGACGAATCTAGTTCAAATTGGTAGTTTTTGCATGCAAACTCACTTCTGGTAGCATTCCATAAGAAAGTACAAAGTTCGTTTTGGATGGACGAATCTAGTTCAAATTGGTAGTTTTTGCATGCAAACTCACTTCTGGTAGCATTCCATAAGAAAGTACAAAGTTCGTTTTGGATGGACAAATCTAGTTAAAATAGATAGTTTTTGCATGCAAACTCACTTCTGGTAGCATTCCATAAGAAAGTACAAAGTTCGTTTTGGATGGACAAATCTAGTTAAAATAGATAGTTTTTGCATGCAAACTCACTTCTGGTAGCATTCCATAAGAAAGTACAAAGTTCGTTTTGGATGGACGAATCTAGTTGAAATTGGTAGTTTTTGCATGCAAACTCACTTCTGGTAGCATTCCATAAGAAAGTACAAAGTTCGTTTTGGATGGACGAATCTAGTTGAAATTGGTAGTTTTTGCATGCAAACTCACTTCTGGTAGCATTCCATAAGAAAGTACAAAGTTCGTTTTGGATGGACGAATCTAGTTCAAATTGGTAGTTTTTGCATGCAAACTCACTTCTGGTAGCATTCCATATTAAAGTACAAAGTTCGTTTTGGATGGACGAATCTAGTTCAAATTGGTAGTTTTTGCATGCAAACTCACTTCTGGTAGCATTCCATAAGAAAGTACAAAGTTCGTTTTGGATGGACGGATCTAGTTCAAATTGGTAGTTTTTGCATGCAAACTCACTTCTGGTAGCATTCCATAAGAAAGTACAAAGTTCGTTTTGGATGGACAAATCTAGTTAAAATAGATAGTTTTTGCATGCAAACTCACTTCTGGTAGCATTCCATAAGAAAGTACAAAGTTCGTTTTGGATGGACAAATCTAGTTAAAATAGATAGTTTTTGCATGCAAACTCACTTCTGGTAGCATTCCATAAGAAAGTACAAAGTTCGTTTTGGATGGACGAATCTAGTTGAAATTGGTAGTTTTTGCATGCAAACTCACTTCTGGTAGCATTCCATAAGAAAGTACAAAGTTCGTTTTGGATGGACGAATCTAGTTCAAATTGGTAGTTTTTGCATGCAAACTCACTTCTGGTAGCATTCCATAAGAAAGTACAAAGTTCGTTTTGGATGGACGAATCTAGTTGAAATTGGTAGTTTTTGCATGCAAACTCACTTCTGGTAGCATTCCATAAGAAAGTACAAAGTTCGTTTTGGATGGACAAATCTAGTTAAAATAGATAGTTTTTGCATGCAAACTCACTTCTGGTAGCATTCCATAAGAAAGTACAAAGTTCGTTTTGGATGGACAAATCTAGTTAAAATAGATAGTTTTTGCATGCAAACTCACTTCTGGTAGCATTCCATAAGAAAGTACAAAGTTCGTTTTGGATGGACAAATCTAGTTAAAATAGATAGTTTTTGCATGCAAACTCACTTCTGGTAGCATTCCATAAGAAAGTACAAAGTTCGTTTTGGATGGACAAATCTAGTTAAAATAGATAGTTTTTGCATGCAAACTCACTTCTGGTAGCATTCCATAAGAAAGTACAAAGTTCGTTTTGGATGGACAAATCTAGTTAAAATAGATAGTTTTTGCATGCAAACTCACTTCTGGTAGCATTCCATAAGAAAGTACAAAGTTCGTTTTGGATGGACAAATCTAGTTAAAATAGATAGTTTTTGCATGCAAACTCACTTCTGGTAGCATTCCATAAGAAAGTACAAAGTTCGTTTTGGATGGACGAATCTAGTTGAAATTGGTAGTTTTTGCATGCAAACTCACTTCTGGTAGCATTCCATAAGAAAGTACAAAGTTCGTTTTGGATGGACGGATCTAGTTCAAATTGGTAGTTTTTGCATGCAAACTCACTTCTGGTAGCATTCCATAAGAAAGTACAAAGTTCGTTTTGGATGGACAAATCTAGTTAAAATAGATAGTTTTTGCATGCAAACTCACTTCTGGTAGCATTCCATAAGAAAGTACAAAGTTCGTTTTGGATGGACAAATCTAGTTAAAATTGGTAGTTTTTGCATGCAAACTCACTTCTGGTAGCATTCCATATTAAAGTACAAAGTTCGTTTTGGATGGACGAATCTAGTTCAAATTGGTAGTTTTTGCATGCAAACTCACTTCTGGTAGCATTCCATAAGAAAGTACAAAGTTCGTTTTGGATGGACGAATCTAGTTCAAATTGGTAGTTTTTGCATGCAAACTCACTTCTGGTAGCATTCCATAAGAAAGTACAAAGTTCGTTTTGGATGGACGAATCTAGTTCAAATTGGTAGTTTTTGCATGCAAACTCACTTCTGGTAGCATTCCATAAGAAAGTACAAAGTTCGTTTTGGATGGACAAATCTAGTTAAAATAGATAGTTTTTGCATGCAAACTCACTTCTGGTAGCATTCCATAAGAAAGTACAAAGTTCGTTTTGGATGGACGAATCTAGTTGAAATTGGTAGTTTTTGCATGCAAACTCACTTCTGGTAGCATTCCATAAGAAAGTACAAAGTTCGTTTTGGATGGACGAATCTAGTTGAAATTGGTAGTTTTTGCATGCAAACTCACTTCTGGTAGCATTCCATAAGAAAGTACAAAGTTCGTTTTGGATGGACGAATCTAGTTCAAATTGGTAGTTTTTGCATGCAAACTCACTTCTGGTAGCATTCCATATTAAAGTACAAAGTTCGTTTTGGATGGACGAATCTAGTTCAAATTGGTAGTTTTTGCATGCAAACTCACTTCTGGTAGCATTCCATAAGAAAGTACAAAGTTCGTTTTGGATGGACGAATCTAGTTCAAATTGGTAGTTTTTGCATGCAAACTCACTTCTGGTAGCATTCCATAAGAAAGTACAAAGTTCGTTTTGGATGGACAAATCTAGTTAAAATAGATAGTTTTTGCATGCAAACTCACTTCTGGTAGCATTCCATAAGAAAGTACAAAGTTCGTTTTGGATGGACAAATCTAGTTAAAATAGATAGTTTTTGCATGCAAACTCACTTCTGGTAGCATTCCATAAGAAAGTACAAAGTTCGTTTTGGATGGACGAATCTAGTTGAAATTGGTAGTTTTTGCATGCAAACTCACTTCTGGTAGCATTCCATAAGAAAGTACAAAGTTCGTTTTGGATGGACGAATCTAGTTGAAATTGGTAGTTTTTGCATGCAAACTCACTTCTGGTAGCATTCCATAAGAAAGTACAAAGTTCGTTTTGGATGGACGAATCTAGTTCAAATTGGTAGTTTTTGCATGCAAACTCACTTCTGGTAGCATTCCATATTAAAGTACAAAGTTCGTTTTGGATGGACGAATCTAGTTCAAATTGGTAGTTTTTGCATGCAAACTCACTTCTGGTAGCATTCCATAAGAAAGTACAAAGTTCGTTTTGGATGGACGAATCTAGTTCAAATTGGTAATTTTTGCATGCAAACTCACTTCTGGTAGCATTCCATAAGAAAGTACAAAGTTCGTTTTGGATGGACAAATCTAGTTAAAATAGATAGTTTTTGCATGCAAACTCACTTCTGGTAGCATTCCATAAGAAAGTACAAAGTTCGTTTTGGATGGACAAATCTAGTTAAAATAGATAGTTTTTGCATGCAAACTCACTTCTGGTAGCATTCCATAAGAAAGTACAAAGTTCGTTTTGGATGGACAAATCTAGTTAAAATAGATAGTTTTTGCATGCAAACTCACTTCTGGTAGCATTCCATAAGAAAGTACAAAGTTCGTTTTGGATGGACGAATCTAGTTGAAATTGGTAGTTTTTGCATGCAAACTCACTTCTGGTAGCATTCCATAAGAAAGTACAAAGTTCGTTTTGGATGGACGAATCTAGTTGAAATTGGTAGTTTTTGCATGCAAACTCACTTCTGGTAGCATTCCATAAGAAAGTACAAAGTTCGTTTTGGATGGACGAATCTAGTTCAAATTGGTAGTTTTTGCATGCAAACTCACTTCTGGTAGCATTCCATAAGAAAGTACAAAGTTCGTTTTGGATGGACAAATCTAGTTAAAATAGATAGTTTTTGCATGCAAACTCACTTCTGGTAGCATTCCATATTAAAGTACAAAGTTCGTTTTGGATGGACAAATCTAGTTAAAATAGATAGTTTTTGCATGCAAACTCACTTCTGGTAGCATTCCATAAGAAAGTACAAAGTTCGTTTTGGATGGACAAATCTAGTTAAAATAGATAGTTTTTGCATGCAAACTCACTTCTGGTAGCATTCCATAAGAAAGTACAAAGTTCGTTTTGGATGGACGAATCTAGTTGAAATTGGTAGTTTTTGCATGCAAACTCACTTCTGGTAGCATTCCATAAGAAAGTACAAAGTTCGTTTTGGATGGACGGATCTAGTTCAAATTGGTAGTTTTTGCATGCAAACTCACTTCTGGTAGCATTCCATAAGAAAGTACAAAGTTCGTTTTGGATGGACAAATCTAGTTAAAATAGATAGTTTTTGCATGCAAACTCACTTCTGGTAGCATTCCATAAGAAAGTACAAAGTTCGTTTTGGATGGACAAATCTAGTTAAAATAGATAGTTTTTGCATGCAAACTCACTTCTGGTAGCATTCCATAAGAAAGTACAAAGTTCGTTTTGGATGGACGAATCTAGTTGAAATTGGTAGTTTTTGCATGCAAACTCACTTCTGGTAGCATTCCATAAGAAAGTACAAAGTTCGTTTTGGATGGACGAATCTAGTTGAAATTGGTAGTTTTTGCATGCAAACTCACTTCTGGTAGCATTCCATAAGAAAGTACAAAGTTCGTTTTGGATGGACGGATCTAGTTCAAATTGGTAGTTTTTGCATGCAAACTCACTTCTGGTAGCATTCCATAAGAAAGTACAAAGTTCGTTTTGGATGGACGAATCTAGTTCAAATTGGTAGTTTTTGCATGCAAACTCACTTCTGGTAGCATTCCATATTAAAGTACAAAGTTCGTTTTGGATGGACGAATCTAGTTGAAATTGGTAGTTTTTGCATGCAAACTCACTTCTGGTAGCATTCCATAAGAAAGTACAAAGTTCGTTTTGGATGGACGAATCTAGTTGAAATTTGTAGTTTTTGCATGCAAACTCACTTCTGGTAGCATTCCATAAGAAAGTACAAAGTTCGTTTTGGATGGACGAATCTAGTTCAAATTGGTAGTTTTTGCATGCAAACTCACTTCTGGTAGCATTCCATAAGAAAGTACAAAGTTCGTTTTGGATGGACGAATCTAGTTGAAATTGGTAGTTTTTGCATGCAAACTTACTTCTGGTAGCATTCCATAAGAAAGTACAAAGTTCGTTTTGGATGGACGAATCTAGTTGAAATTGGTAGTTTTTGCATGCAAACTCACTTCTGGTAGCATTCCATAAGAAAGTACAAAGTTCGTTTTGGATGGACGGATCTAGTTCAAATTGGTAGTTTTTGCATGCAAACTCACTTCTGGTAGCATTCCATAAGAAAGTACAAAGTTCGTTTTGGATGGACAAATCTAGTTAAAATAGATAGTTTTTGCATGCAAACTCACTTCTGGTAGCATTCCATAAGAAAGTACAAAGTTCGTTTTGGATGGACAAATCTAGTTAAAATAGATAGTTTTTGCATGCAAACTCACTTCTGGTAGCATTCCATAAGAAAGTACAAAGTTCGTTTTGGATGGACGAATCTAGTTGAAATTGGTAGTTTTTGCATGCAAACTCACTTCTGGTAGCATTCCATAAGAAAGTACAAAGTTCGTTTTGGATGGACGGATCTAGTTCAAATTGGTAGTTTTTGCATGCAAACTCACTTCTGGTAGCATTCCATAAGAAAGTACAAAGTTCGTTTTGGATGGACGGATCTAGTTCAAATTGGTAGTTTTTGCATGCAAACTCACTTCTGGTAGCATTCCATAAGAAAGTACAAAGTTCGTTTTGGATGGACAAATCTAGTTAAAATAGATAGTTTTTGCATGCAAACTCACTTCTGGTAGCATTCCATAAGAAAGTACAAAGTTCGTTTTGGATGGACAAATCTAGTTAAAATAGATAGTTTTTGCATGCAAACTCACTTCTGGTAGCATTCCATAAGAAAGTACAAAGTTCGTTTTGGATGGACGAATCTAGTTCAAATTGGTAGTTTTTGCATGCAAACTCACTTCTGGTAGCATTCCATAAGAAAGTACAAAGTTCGTTTTGGATGGACGAATCTAGTTGAAATTGGTAGTTTTTGCATGCAAACTCACTTCTGGTAGCATTCCATAAGAAAGTACAAAGTTCGTTTTGGATGGACGGATCTAGTTCAAATTGGTAGTTTTTGCATGCAAACTCACTTCTGGTAGCATTCCATAAGAAAGTACAAAGTTCGTTTTGGATGGACGAATCTAGTTGAAATTGGTAGTTTTTGCATGCAAACTCACTTCTGGTAGCATTCCATAAGAAAGTACAAAGTTCGTTTTGGATGGACGGATCTAGTTCAAATTGGTAGTTTTTGCATGCAAACTCACTTCTGGTAGCATTCCATATTAAAGTACAAAGTTCGTTTTGGATGGACGAATCTAGTTGAAATTGGTAGTTTTTGCATGCAAACTCACTTCTGGTAGCATTCCATAAGAAAGTACAAAGTTCGTTTTGGATGGACGAATCTAGTTGAAATTTGTAGTTTTTGCATGCAAACTCACTTCTGGTAGCATTCCATATTAAAGTACAAAGTTCGTTTTGGATGGACGAATCTAGTTGAAATTGGTAGTTTTTGCATGCAAACTCACTTCTGGTAGCATTCCATAAGAAAGTACAAAGTTCGTTTTGGATGGACGAATCTAGTTGAAATTGGTAGTTTTTGCATGCAAACTTACTTCTGGTAGCATTCCATAAGAAAGTACAAAGTTCGTTTTGGATGGACGAATCTAGTTGAAATTGGTAGTTTTTGCATGCAAACTCACTTCTGGTAGCATTCCATATTAAAGTACAAAGTTCGTTTTGGATGGACGAATCTAGTTGAAATTGGTAGTTTTTGCATGCAAACTCACTTCTGGTAGCATTCCATATTAAAGTACAAAGTTCGTTTTGGATGGACGAATCTAGTTGAAATTGGTAGTTTTTGCATGCAAACTTACTTCTGGTAGCATTCCATAAGAAAGTACAAAGTTCGTTTTGGATGGACGAATCTAGTTGAAATTGGTAGTTTTTGCATGCAAACTCACTTCTGGTAGCATTCCATAAGAAAGTACAAAGTTCGTTTTGGATGGACGAATCTAGTTGAAATTTGTAGTTTTTGCATGCAAACTCACTTCTGGTAGCATTCCATATTAAAGTACAAAGTTCGTTTTGGATGGACGAATCTAGTTGAAATTGGTAGTTTTTGCATGCAAACTCACTTCTGGTAGCATTCCATAAGAAAGTACAAAGTTCGTTTTGGATGGACGAATCTAGTTGAAATTGGTAGTTTTTGCATGCAAACTTACTTCTGGTAGCATTCCATAAGAAAGTACAAAGTTCGTTTTGGATGGACGAATCTAGTTCAAATTGGTAGTTTTTGCATGCAAACTCACTTCTGGTAGCATTCCATATTAAAGTACAAAGTTCGTTTTGGATGGACGAATCTAGTTCAAATTGGTAGTTTTTGCATGCAAACTCACTTCTGGTAGCATTCCATATTAAAGTACAAAGTTCGTTTTGGATGGACAAAGTTAGTTGAAATTGGTAGTTTTTGCATGCAAACTTACTTCTGGTAGCATTCCATAAGAAAGTACAAAGTTCGTTTTGGATGGACGAATCTAGTTCAAATTGGTAGTTTTTGCATGCAAACTCACTTCTGGTAGCATTCCATAAGAAAGTACAAAGTTCGTTTTGGATGGACGAATCTAGTTGAAATTGGTAGTTTTTGCATGCAAACTCACTTCTGGTAGCATTCCATAAGAAAGTACAAAGTTCGTTTTGGATGGACGAATCTAGTTCAAATTGGTAGTTTTTGCATGCAAACTCACTTCTGGTAGCATTCCATATTAAAGTACAAAGTTCGTTTTGGATGGACGAATCTAGTTGAAATTGGTAGTTTTTGCATGCAAACTCACTTCTGGTAGCATTCCATAAGAAAGTACAAAGTTCGTTTTGGATGGACGAATCTAGTTCAAATTGGTAGTTTTTGCATGCAAACTTACTTCTGGTAGCATTCCATAAGAAAGTACAAAGTTCGTTTTGGATGGACGAATCTAGTTCAAATTGGTAGTTTTTGCATGCAAACTCACTTCTGGTAGCATTCCATAAGAAAGTACAAAGTTCGTTTTGGATGGACGAATCTAGTTGAAATTGGTAGTTTTTGCATGCAAACTCACTTCTGGTAGCATTCCATAAGAAAGTACAAAGTTCGTTTTGGATGGACGAATCTAGTTCAAATTGGTAGTTTTTGCATGCAAACTCACTTCTGGTAGCATTCCATATTAAAGTACAAAGTTCGTTTTGGATGGACGAATCTAGTTGAAATTGGTAGTTTTTGCATGCAAACTCACTTCTGGTAGCATTCCATAAGAAAGTACAAAGTTCGTTTTGGATGGACGAATCTAGTTGAAATTGGTAGTTTTTGCATGCAAACTCACTTCTGGTAGCATTCCATAAGAAAGTACAAAGTTCGTTTTGGATGGACGAATCTAGTTGAAATTGGTAGTTTTTGCATGCAAACTCACTTCTGGTAGCATTCCATAAGAAAGTACAAAGTTCGTTTTGGATGGACGAATCTAGTTGAAATTGGTAGTTTTTGCATGCAAACTCACTTCTGGTAGCATTCCATAAGAAAGTACAAAGTTCGTTTTGGATGGACGAATCTAGTTGAAATTTGTAGTTTTTGCATGCAAACTCACTTCTGGTAGCATTCCATATTAAAGTACAAAGTTCGTTTTGGATGGACGAATCTAGTTGAAATTGGTAGTTTTTGCATGCAAACTCACTTCTGGTAGCATTCCATAAGAAAGTACAAAGTTCGTTTTGGATGGACGAATCTAGTTGAAATTTGTAGTTTTTGCATGCAAACTCACTTCTGGTAGCATTCCATATTAAAGTACAAAGTTCGTTTTGGATGGACGAATCTAGTTGAAATTGGTAGTTTTTGCATGCAAACTCACTTCTGGTAGCATTCCATAAGAAAGTACAAAGTTCGTTTTGGATGGACGAATCTAGTTGAAATTTGTAGTTTTTGCATGCAAACTCACTTCTGGTAGCATTCCATAAGAAAGTACAAAGTTCGTTTTGGATGGACGAATCTAGTTGAAATTGGTAGTTTTTGCATGCAAACTCACTTCTGGTAGCATTCCATAAGAAAGTACAAAGTTCGTTTTGGATGGACGAATCTAGTTCAAATTGGTAGTTTTTGCATGCAAACTCACTTCTGGTAGCATTCCATAAGAAAGTACAAAGTTCGTTTTGGATGGACGAATCTAGTTGAAATTGGTAGTTTTTGCATGCAAACTCACTTCTGGTAGCATTCCATAAGAAAGTACAAAGTTCGTTTTGGATGGACGGATCTAGTTAAAATAGATAGTTTTTGCATGCAAACTCACTTCTGGTAGCATTCCATAAGAAAGTACAAAGTTCGTTTTGGATGGACGGATCTAGTTGAAATAGATAGTTTTTGCATGCAAACTCACTTCTGGTAGCATTCCATAGTAAAGTACAAAGTTCGTTTTGGATGGACGGATCTAGTTGAAATAGATAGTTTTTGCATGCAAACTCACTTCTGGTAGCATTCCATAGTAAAGTACAAAGTTCGTTTTGGATGGACGGATCTAGTTGAAATAGATAGTTTTTGCATGCAAACTCACTTCTGGTAGCATTCCATAAGAAAGTACAAAGTTCGTTTTGGATGGACGGATCTAGTTAAAATAGATAGTTTTTGCATGCAAACTCACTTCTGGTAGTATTCCATAGTAAAGTACAAAGTTCGTTTTGGATGGACAAATCTAGTTAAAATAGATAGTTTTTGCATGCAAACTCACTTCTGGTAGCATTCCATAAGAAAGTACAAAGTTCGTTTTGGATGGACGGATCTAGTTGAAATAGATAGTTTTTGCATGAAAACTCAATCCTGTTAGCATTCCATAGTAAAGTACAAAGTTCGTTTTGGATGGACAAATCTAGTTAAAATAGATAGTTTTTGCATGCAAACTCACTTCTGGTAGCATTCCATAGTAAAGTACAAAGTTCGTTTTGGATGGACAAAGTTAGTTGAAATAGACAGTTTTTGCATGAAAACTCAATCCTGGTAGCATTCCATAGTAAAGTACAAAGTTCGTTTTGGATGGACAAATCTAGTTAAAATAGATAGTTTTTGCATGCAAACTCACTTCTGGTAGCATTCCATAAGAAAGTACAAAGTTCGTTTTGGATGGACGGATCTAGTTAAAATAGATAGTTTTTGCATGCAAACTCACTTCTGGTAGCATTCCATAAGAAAGTACAAAGTTCGTTTTGGATGGACGGATCTAGTTAAAATAGATAGTTTTTGCATGCAAACTCACTTCTGGTAGCATTCCATAAGAAAGTACAAAGTTCGTTTTGGATGGACAAATCTAGTTAAAATAGATAGTTTTTGCATGCAAACTCACTTCTGGTAGCATTCCATAAGAAAGTACAAAGTTCGTTTTGGATGGACGGATCTAGTTGAAATAGATAGTTTTTGCATGCAAACTCACTTCTGGTAGCATTCCATAAGAAAGTACAAAGTTCGTTTTGGATGGACAAATCTAGTTAAAATAGATAGTTTTTGCATGCAAACTCACTTCTGGTAGCATTCCATAGTAAAGTACAAAGTTCGTTTTGGATGGACAAAGTTAGTTGAAATAGACAGTTTTTGCATGCAAACTCACTTCTGGTAGCATTCCATAAGAAAGTACAAAGTTCGTTTTGGATGGACGGATCTAGTTAAAATAGATAGTTTTTGCATGCAAACTCACTTCTGGTAGTATTCCATAGTAAAGTACAAAGTTCGTTTTGGATGGACAAATCTAGTTAAAATAGATAGTTTTTTGCATGCAAACTCACTTCTGGTAGCATTCCATAAGAAAGTACAAAGTTCGTTTTGGATGGACGGATCTAGTTGAAATAGATAGTTTTTGCATGAAAACTCAATCCTGTTAGCATTCCATAGTAAAGTACAAAGTTCGTTTTGGATGGACAAATCTAGTTAAAATAGATAGTTTTTGCATGCAAACTCACTTCTGGTAGCATTCCATAGTAAAGTACAAAGTTCGTTTTGGATGGACAAAGTTAGTTGAAATAGACAGTTTTTGCATGAAAACTCAATCCTGGTAGCATTCCATAAGAAAGTACAAAGTTCGTTTTGGATGGACGGATCTAGTTGAAATAGATAGTTTTTGCATGCAAACTCACTTCTGGTAGCATTCCATAGTAAAGTACAAAGTTCGTTTTGGATGGACAAATCTAGTTAAAATAGATAGTTTTTGCATGCAAACTCACTTCTGGTAGCATTCCATAAGAAAGTACAAAGTTCGTTTTGGATGGACGGATCTAGTTAAAATAGATAGTTTTTGCATGCAAACTCACTTCTGGTAGCATTCCATAAGAAAGTACAAAGTTCGTTTTGGATGGACAAATCTAGTTAAAATAGATAGTTTTTGCATGCAAACTCACTTCTGGTAGCATTCCATAAGAAAGTACAAAGTTCGTTTTGGATGGACGGATCTAGTTGAAATAGATAGTTTTTGCATGCAAACTCACTTCTGGTAGCATTCCATAAGAAAGTACAAAGTTCGTTTTGGATGGACAAATCTAGTTAAAATAGATAGTTTTTGCATGCAAACTCACTTCTGGTAGCATTCCATAAGAAAGTACAAAGTTCGTTTTGGATGGACGGATCTAGTTAAAATAGATAGTTTTTGCATGCAAACTCACTTCTGGTAGCATTCCATAAGAAAGTACAAAGTTCGTTTTGGATGGACGGATCTAGTTGAAATAGATAGTTTTTGCATGCAAACTCACTTCTGGTAGCATTCCATAGTAAAGTACAAAGTTCGTTTTGGATGGACGGATCTAGTTGAAATAGATAGTTTTTGCATGCAAACTCACTTCTGGTAGCATTCCATAAGAAAGTACAAAGTTCGTTTTGGATGGACGGATCTAGTTAAAATAGATAGTTTTTGCATGCAAACTCACTTCTGGTAGCATTCCATAAGAAAGTACAAAGTTCGTTTTGGATGGACGGATCTAGTTAAAATAGATAGTTTTTGCATGCAAACTCACTTCTGGTAGCATTCCATAAGAAAGTACAAAGTTCGTTTTGGATGGACGGATCTAGTTGAAATAGATAGTTTTTGCATGCAAACTCACTTCTGGTGGAATTCCACTAGATAGTACAAAGTTCGTTTTGAATTGACGAATCTAGTTAAAATAGATAGTTTTTGCATGAAAACATAATTCTGGTGGAATTCCACTAGATAGTACAAACTTCGTTTTGGATGGACGAATCTAGTTAAAATAGATAGTTTTTGCATGAAAACTCAATTCTGGTGGAATTCCACTAGATAGTACAAACTTCGTTTTGGATGGACGAATCTAGTTAAAATAGATAGTTTTTGCATGAAAACTCAATTCTGGTGGAATTCCACTAGATAGTACAAACTTCGTTTTGGATGGACGAATCTAGTTAAAATAGATAGTTTTTGCATGCAAACTCACTTCTGGTAGCATTCCATAAGAAAGTACAAAGTTCGTTTTGGATGGACAAATCTAGTTAAAATAGATAGTTTTTGCATGCAAACTCACTTCTGGTAGCATTCCATAAGAAAGTACAAAGTTCGTTTTGGATGGACGGATCTAGTTGAAATAGATAGTTTTTGCATGCAAACTCACTTCTGGTAGCATTCCATAAGAAAGTACAAAGTTCGTTTTGGATGGACGGATCTAGTTGAAATAGATAGTTTTTGCATGCAAACTCACTTCTGGTAGCATTCCATAGTAAAGTACAAAGTTCGTTTTGGATGGACAAATCTAGTTAAAATAGATAGTTTTTGCATGCAAACTCACTTCTGGTAGCATTCCATAAGAAAGTACAAAGTTCGTTTTGGATGGACAAATCTAGTTAAAATAGATAGTTTTTGCATGCAAACTCACTTCTGGTAGCATTCCATAAGAAAGTACAAAGTTCGTTTTGGATGGACGGATCTAGTTGAAATAGATAGTTTTTGCATGAAAACTCAATTCTGGTGGAATTCCACTAGATAGTACAAACTTCGTTTTGGATGGACGAATCTAGTTAAAATAGATAGTTTTTGCATGAAAACTCAATTCTGGTGGAATTCCACTAGATAGTACAAACTTCGTTTTGGATGGACGAATCTAGTTAAAATAGATAGTTTTTGCATGCAAACTCACTTCTGGTAGCATTCCATAAGAAAGTACAAAGTTCGTTTTGGATGGACAAATCTAGTTAAAATAGATAGTTTTTGCATGCAAACTCACTTCTGGTAGCATTCCATAAGAAAGTACAAAGTTCGTTTTGGATGGACGGATCTAGTTGAAATAGATAGTTTTTGCATGCAAACTCACTTCTGGTAGCATTCCATAAGAAAGTACAAAGTTCGTTTTGGATGGACGGATCTAGTTGAAATAGATAGTTTTTGCATGCAAACTCACTTCTGGTAGCATTCCATAGTAAAGTACAAAGTTCGTTTTGGATGGACAAATCTAGTTAAAATAGATAGTTTTTGCATGCAAACTCACTTCTGGTAGCATTCCATAAGAAAGTACAAAGTTCGTTTTGGATGGACAAATCTAGTTAAAATAGATAGTTTTTGCATGCAAACTCACTTCTGGTAGCATTCCATAAGAAAGTACAAAGTTCGTTTTGGATGGACAAATCTAGTTAAAATAGATAGTTTTTGCATGCAAACTCACTTCTGGTAGCATTCCATAAGAAAGTACAAAGTTCGTTTTGGATGGACGGATCTAGTTAAAGTAGATAGTTTTTGCATGAAAACTCAATCCTGGTAGCATTCCATAGTAAAGTACAAAGTTCGTTTTGGATGGACAAATCTAGTTAAAATAGATAGTTTTTGCATGCAAACTCACTTCTGGTAGCATTCCATAAGAAAGTACAAAGTTCGTTTTGGATGGACGGATCTAGTTGAAATAGATAGTTTTTGCATGCAAACTCACTTCTGGTAGCATTCCATAAGAAAGTACAAAGTTCGTTTTGGATGGACGGATCTAGTTAAAATAGATAGTTTTTGCATGCAAACTCACTTCTGGTAGCATTCCATAAGAAAGTACAAAGTTCGTTTTGGATGGACGGATCTAGTTAAAGTAGATAGTTTTTGCATGAAAACTCAATCCTGGTAGCATTCCATAAGAAAGTACAAAGTTCGTTTTGGATGGACGGATCTAGTTTAAATAGATAGTTTTTGCATGCAAACTCACTTCTGGTAGCATTCCATAAGAAAGTACAAAGTTCGTTTTGGATGGACGGATCTAGTTGAAATAGATAGTTTTTGCATGCAAACTCACTTCTGGTAGCATTCCATAAGAAAGTACAAAGTTCGTTTTGGATGGACGGATCTAGTTAAAATAGATAGTTTTTGCATGCAAACTCACTTCTGGTAGCATTCCATAAGAAAGTACAAAGTTCGTTTTGGATGGACGGATCTAGTTTAAATAGATAGTTTTTGCATGCAAACTCACTTCTGGTAGCATTCCATAAGAAAGTACAAAGTTCGTTTTGGATGGACGGATCTAGTTAAAGTAGATAGTTTTTGCATGCAAACTCAATCCTGGTAGCATTCCATAGTAAAGTACAAAGTTCGTTTTGGATGGACGGATCTAGTTGAAATAGATAGTTTTTGCATGCAAACTCACTTCTGGTAGCATTCCATAAGAAAGTACAAAGTTCGTTTTGGATGGACGGATCTAGTTGAAATAGATAGTTTTTGCATGCAAACTCACTTCTGGTAGCATTCCATAAGAAAGTACAAAGTTCGTTTTGGATGGACGGATCTAGTTAAAGTAGATAGTTTTTGCATGAAAACTCAATCCTGGTAGCATTCCATAGTAAAGTACAAAGTTCGTTTTGGATGGACAAATCTAGTTAAAATAGATAGTTTTTGCATGCAAACTCACTTCTGGTAGCATTCCATAAGAAAGTACAAAGTTCGTTTTGGATGGACGGATCTAGTTAAAATAGATAGTTTTTGCATGCAAACTCACTTCTGGTAGCATTCCATAAGAAAGTACAAAGTTCGTTTTGGATGGACGGATCTAGTTGAAATAGATAGTTTTTGCATGCAAACTCACTTCTGGTAGCATTCCATAAGAAAGTACAAAGTTCGTTTTGGATGGACGGATCTAGTTAAAATAGATAGTTTTTGCATGCAAACTCACTTCTGGTAGCATTCCATAAGAAAGTACAAAGTTCGTTTTGGATGGACGGATCTAGTTAAAGTAGATAGTTTTTGCATGCAAACTCACTTCTGGTAGCATTCCATAAGAAAGTACAAAGTTCGTTTTGGATGGACGGATCTAGTTAAAGTAGATAGTTTTTGCATGAAAACTCAATCCTGGTAGCATTCCATAGTAAAGTACAAAGTTCGTTTTGGATGGACAAATCTAGTTAAAATAGATAGTTTTTGCATGCAAACTCACTTCTGGTAGCATTCCATAAGAAAGTACAAAGTTCGTTTTGGATGGACAAATCTAGTTAAAATAGATAGTTTTTGCATGCAAACTCACTTCTGGTAGCATTCCATAAGAAAGTACAAAGTTCGTTTTGGATGGACGGATCTAGTTAAAATAGATAGTTTTTGCATGCAAACTCACTTCTGGTAGCATTCCATAAGAAAGTACAAAGTTCGTTTTGGATGGACGGATCTAGTTGAAATAGATAGTTTTTGCATGCAAACTCACTTCTGGTAGCATTCCATAAGAAAGTACAAAGTTCGTTTTGGATGGACGGATCTAGTTAAAGTAGATAGTTTTTGCATGAAAACTCAATCCTGGTAGCATTCCATAAGAAAGTACAAAGTTCGTTTTGGATGGACAAATCTAGTTAAAATAGATAGTTTTTGCATGCAAACTCACTTCTGGTAGCATTCCATAAGAAAGTACAAAGTTCGTTTTGGATGGACAAATCTAGTTAAAATAGATAGTTTTTGCATGCAAACTCACTTCTGGTAGCATTCCATAAGAAAGTACAAAGTTCGTTTTGGATGGACGGATCTAGTTGAAATAGATAGTTTTTGCATGCAAACTCACTTCTGGTAGCATTCCATAGTAAAGTACAAAGTTCGTTTTGGATGGACAAATCTAGTTAAAATAGATAGTTTTTGCATGCAAACTCACTTCTGGTAGCATTCCATAGTAAAGTACAAAGTTCGTTTTGGATGGACAAATCTAGTTAAAATAGATAGTTTTTGCATGCAAACTCACTTCTGGTAGCATTCCATAAGAAAGTACAAAGTTCGTTTTGGATGGACGGATCTAGTTGAAATAGATAGTTTTTGCATGCAAACTCACTTCTGGTAGCATTCCATAAGAAAGTACAAAGTTCGTTTTGGATGGACGGATCTAGTTAAAGTAGATAGTTTTTGCATGAAAACTCAATCCTGGTAGCATTCCATAGTAAAGTACAAAGTTCGTTTTGGATGGACGAATCTAGTTAAAATAGATAGTTTTTGCATGCAAACTCACTTCTGGTAGCATTCCATAAGAAAGTACAAAGTTCGTTTTGGATGGACAAATCTAGTTAAAATAGATAGTTTTTGCATGCAAACTCACTTCTGGTAGCATTCCATAAGAAAGTACAAAGTTCGTTTTGGATGGACGAATCTAGTTGAAATAGATAGTTTTTGCATGCAAACTCACTTCTGGTAGCATTCCATAGTAAAGTACAAAGTTCGTTTTGGATGGACAAATCTAGTTAAAATAGATAGTTTTTGCATGCAAACTCACTTCTGGTAGCATTCCATAAGAAAGTACAAAGTTCGTTTTGGATGGACGGATCTAGTTAAAGTAGATAGTTTTTGCATGAAAACTCAATCCTGGTAGCATTCCATAGTAAAGTACAAAGTTCGTTTTGGATGGACAAATCTAGTTAAAATAGATAGTTTTTGCATGCAAACTCACTTCTGGTAGCATTCCATAAGAAAGTACAAAGTTCGTTTTGGATGGACGGATCTAGTTAAAATAGATAGTTTTTGCATGCAAACTCACTTCTGGTAGCATTCCATAAGAAAGTACAAAGTTCGTTTTGGATGGACGGATCTAGTTAAAATAGATAGTTTTTGCATGCAAACTCACTTCTGGTAGCATTCCATAAGAAAGTACAAAGTTCGTTTTGGATGGACAAATCTAGTTAAAATAGATAGTTTTTGCATGCAAACTCACTTCTGGTAGCATTCCATAAGAAAGTACAAAGTTCGTTTTGGATGGACGGATCTAGTTAAAGTAGATAGTTTTTGCATGCAAACTCACTTCTGGTAGCATTCCATAGTAAAGTACAAAGTTCGTTTTGGATGGACAAATCTAGTTAAAATAGATAGTTTTTGCATGCAAACTCACTTCTGGTAGCATTCCATAAGAAAGTACAAAGTTCGTTTTGGATGGACAAATCTAGTTAAAATAGATAGTTTTTGCATGCAAACTCACTTCTGGTAGCATTCCATAAGAAAGTACAAAGTTCGTTTTGGATGGACGGATCTAGTTAAAATAGATAGTTTTTGCATGCAAACTCACTTCTGGTAGCATTCCATAGTAAAGTACAAAGTTCGTTTTGGATGGACAAATCTAGTTAAAATAGATAGTTTTTGCATGCAAACTCACTTCTGGTAGCATTCCATAAGAAAGTACAAAGTTCGTTTTGGATGGACGGATCTAGTTAAAGTAGATAGTTTTTGCATGAAAACTCACTTCTGGTAGCATTCCATAGTAAAGTACAAAGTTCGTTTTGGATGGACAAATCTAGTTAAAATAGATAGTTTTTGCATGCAAACTCACTTCTGGTAGCATTCCATAAGAAAGTACAAAGTTCGTTTTGGATGGACGGATCTAGTTAAAATAGATAGTTTTTGCATGCAAACTCACTTCTGATAGCATTCCATAAGAAAGTACAAAGTTCGTTTTGGATGGACAAATCTAGTTAAAATAGATAGTTTTTGCATGCAAACTCACTTCTGGTAGCATTCCATAAGAAAGTACAAAGTTCGTTTTGGATGGACGGATCTAGTTGAAATAGATAGTTTTTGCATGCAAACTCACTTCTGGTAGCATTCCATAGTAAAGTACAAAGTTCGTTTTGGATGGACAAATCTAGTTAAAATAGATAGTTTTTGCATGCAAACTCACTTCTGGTAGCATTCCATAAGAAAGTACAAAGTTCGTTTTGGATGGACAAATCTAGTTAAAATAGATAGTTTTTGCATGCAAACTCACTTCTGGTAGCATTCCATAAGAAAGTACAAAGTTCGTTTTGGATGGACGGATCTAGTTAAAGTAGATAGTTTTTGCATGAAAACTCAATCCTGGTAGCATTCCATAAGAAAGTACAAAGTTCGTTTTGGATGGACGGATCTAGTTAAAATAGATAGTTTTTGCATGCAAACTCACTTCTGGTAGCATTCCATAAGAAAGTACAAAGTTCGTTTTGGATGGACGGATCTAGTTAAAATAGATAGTTTTTGCATGCAAACTCACTTCTGGTAGCATTCCATAAGAAAGTACAAAGTTCGTTTTGGATGGACGGATCTAGTTGAAATAGATAGTTTTTGCATGCAAACTCACTTCTGGTAGCATTCCATAGTAAAAAACAAAGTTCGTTTTGGATGGACAAATCTAGTTAAAATAGATAGTTTTTGCATGCAAACTCACTTCTGGTAGCATTCCATAAGAAAGTACAAAGTTCGTTTTGGATGGACGGATCTAGTTAAAGTAGATAGTTTTTGCATGAAAACTCAATCCTGGTAGCATTCCATAAGAAAGTACAAAGTTCGTTTTGGATGGACGGATCTAGTTAAAATAGATAGTTTTTGCATGCAAACTCACTTCTGGTAGCATTCCATAAGAAAGTACAAAGTTCGTTTTGGATGGACGGATCTAGTTAAAATAGATAGTTTTTGCATGCAAACTCACTTCTGGTAGCATTCCATAAGAAAGTACAAAGTTCGTTTTGGATGGACGGATCTAGTTGAAATAGATAGTTTTTGCATGCAAACTCACTTCTGGTAGCATTCCATAGTAAAGTACAAAGTTCGTTTTGGATGGACAAATCTAGTTAAAATAGATAGTTTTTGCATGCAAACTCACTTCTGGTAGCATTCCATAAGAAAGTACAAAGTTCGTTTTGGATGGACGGATCTAGTTAAAGTAGATAGTTTTTGCATGAAAACTCAATCCTGGTAGCATTCCATAAGAAAGTACAAAGTTCGTTTTGGATGGACGGATCTAGTTAAAATAGATAGTTTTTGCATGCAAACTCACTTCTGGTAGCATTCCATAAGAAAGTACAAAGTTCGTTTTGGATGGACGGATCTAGTTAAAGTAGATAGTTTTTGCATGAAAACTCAATCCTGGTAGCATTCCATAAGAAAGTACAAAGTTCGTTTTGGATGGACGGATCTAGTTAAAATAGATAGTTTTTGCATGCAAACTCACTTCTGGTAGCATTCCATAGTAAAGTACAAAGTTCGTTTTGGATGGACAAATCTAGTTAAAATAGATAGTTTTTGCATGCAAACTCACTTCTGGTAGCATTCCATAAGAAAGTACAAAGTTCGTTTTGGATGGACAAATCTAGTTAAAGTAGATAGTTTTTGCATGAAAACTCAATCCTGGTAGCATTCCATAAGAAAGTACAAAGTTCGTTTTGGATGGACGGATCTAGTTAAAGTATATGTTTTTGCATGAAATCTCAATCCTGGTAGCATTCCATAAGAAAGTACAAAGTTCGTTTTGGATGGACGGATCTAGTTAAAATAGATAGTTTTTGCATGCAAACTCACTTCTGGTAGCATTCCATAAGAAAGTACAAAGTTCGTTTTGGATGGACGGATCTAGTTAAAATAGATAGTTTTTGCATGCAAACTCACTTCTGGTAGCATTCCATAAGAAAGTACAAAGTTCGTTTTGGATGGACGGATCTAGTTAAAATAGATAGTTTTTGCATGCAAACTCACTTCTGGTAGCATTCCATAAGAAAGTACAAAGTTCGTTTTGGATGGACGGATCTAGTTGAAATAGATAGTTTTTGCATGCAAACTCACTTCTGGTAGCATTCCATAGTAAAGTACAAAGTTCGTTTTGGATGGACAAATCTAGTTAAAATAGATAGTTTTTGCATGCAAACTCACTTCTGGTAGCATTCCATAAGAAAGTACAAAGTTCGTTTTGGATGGACGGATCTAGTTAAAGTAGATAGTTTTTGCATGAAAACTCAATCCTGGTAGCATTCCATAAGAAAGTACAAAGTTAGTTTTGGATGGACGGATCTAGTTAAAATAGATAGTTTTTGCATGCAAACTCACTTCTGGTAGCATTCCATAAGAAAGTACAAAGTTCGTTTTGGATGGACGGATCTAGTTAAAGTAGATAGTTTTTGCATGAAAACTCAATCCTGGTAGCATTCCATAAGAAAGTACAAAGTTCGTTTTGGATGGACGGATCTAGTTAAAATAGATAGTTTTTGCATGCAAACTCACTTCTGGTAGCATTCCATAGTAAAGTACAAAGTTCGTTTTGGATGGACAAATCTAGTTAAAATAGATAGTTTTTGCATGCAAACTCACTTCTGGTAGCATTCCATAAGAAAGTACAAAGTTCGTTTTGGATGGACAAATCTAGTTAAAATAGATAGTTTTTGCATGCAAACTCACTTCTGGTAGCATTCCATAAGAAAGTACAAAGTTCGTTTTGGATGGACGGATCTAGTTGAAATAGATAGTTTTTGCATGCAAACTCACTTCTGGTAGCATTCCATAAGAAAGTACAAAGTTCGTTTTGGATGGACGGATCTAGTTAAAGTAGATAGTTTTTGCATGAAAACTCAATCCTGGTAGCATTCCATAAGAAAGTACAAAGTTCGTTTTGGATGGACAAATCTAGTTAAAATAGATAGTTTTTGCATGCAAACTCACTTCTGGTAGCATTCCATAAGAAAGTACAAAGTTCGTTTTGGATGGACGGATCTAGTTAAAATAGATAGTTTTTGCATGCAAACTCACTTCTGGTAGCATTCCATAAGAAAGTACAAAGTTCGTTTTGGATGGACGGATCTAGTTGAAATAGATAGTTTTTGCATGCAAACTCACTTCTGGTAGCATTCCATAGTAAAGTACAAAGTTCGTTTTGGATGGACGGATCTAGTTAAAGTAGATAGTTTTTGCATGAAAACTCAATCCTGGTAGCATTCCATAAGAAAGTACAAAGTTCGTTTTGGATGGACGGATCTAGTTAAAATAGATAGTTTTTGCATGCAAACTCACTTCTGGTAGCATTCCATAAGAAAGTACAAAGTTCGTTTTGGATGGACGAATCTAGTTAAAATAGATAGTTTTTGCATGCAAACTCACTTCTGGTAGCATTCCATAGTAAAGTACAAAGTTCGTTTTGGATGGACAAATCTAGTTAAAATAGATAGTTTTTGCATGCAAACTCACTTCTGGTAGCATTCCATAAGAAAGTACAAAGTTCGTTTTGGATGGACGGATCTAGTTAAAGTAGATAGTTTTTGCATGAAAACTCAATCCTGGTAGCATTCCATAGTAAAGTACAAAGTTCGTTTTGGATGGACAAATCTAGTTAAAATAGATAGTTTTTGCATGCAAACTCACTTCTGGTAGCATTCCATAAGAAAGTACAAAGTTCGTTTTGGATGGACGGATCTAGTTAAAATAGATAGTTTTTGCATGCAAACTCACTTCTGGTAGCATTCCATAAGAAAGTACAAAGTTCGTTTTGGATGGACGGATCTAGTTGAAATAGATAGTTTTTGCATGCAAACTCACTTCTGGTAGCATTCCATAGTAAAGTACAAAGTTCGTTTTGGATGGACAAATCTAGTTAAAATAGATAGTTTTTGCATGCAAACTCACTTCTGGTAGCATTCCATAGTAAAGTACAAAGTTCGTTTTGGATGGACAAATCTAGTTAAAATAGATAGTTTTTGCATGCAAACTCACTTCTGGTAGCATTCCATAAGAAAGTACAAAGTTCGTTTTGGATGGACGGATCTAGTTGAAATAGATAGTTTTTGCATGCAAACTCACTTCTGGTAGCATTCCATAGTAAAGTACAAAGTTCGTTTTGGATGGACAAATCTAGTTCAAATAGATAGTTTTTGCATGCAAACTCACTTCTGGTAGCATTCCATAGTAAAGTACAAAGTTCGTTTTGGATGGACAAATCTAGTTAAAATAGATAGTTTTTGCATGCAAACTCACTTCTGGTAGCATTCCATAGTAAAGTACAAAGTTCGTTTTGGATGGACGGATCTAGTTGAAATAGATAGTTTTTGCATGCAAACTCACTTCTGGTAGCATTCCATAAGAAAGTACAAAGTTCGTTTTGGATGGACGGATCTAGTTGAAATAGATAGTTTTTGCATGCAAACTCACTTCTGGTAGCATTCCATAAGAAAGTACAAAGTTCGTTTTGGATGGACAAATCTAGTTAAAATAGATAGTTTTTGCATGCAAACTCACTTCTGGTAGCATTCCATAGTAAAGTACAAAGTTCGTTTTGGATGGACAAAGTTAGTTGAAATAGACAGTTTTTGCATGCAAACTCACTTCTGGTAGCATTCCATAGTAAAGTACAAAGTTCGTTTTGGATGGACGGATCTAGTTAAAATAGATAGTTTTTGCATGCAAACTCACTTCTGGTAGCATTCCATAGTAAAGTACAAAGTTCGTTTTGGATGGACAAATCTAGTTCAAATAGATAGTTTTTGCATGCAAACTCACTTCTGGTAGCATTCCATAAGAAAGTACAAAGTTCGTTTTGGATGGACAAATCTAGTTAAAATAGATAGTTTTTGCATGCAAACTCACTTCTGGTAGCATTCCATAGTAAAGTACAAAGTTCGTTTTGGATGGACAAAGTTAGTTGAAATAGACAGTTTTTGCATGCAAACTCACTTCTGGTAGCATTCCATAGTAAAGTACAAAGTTCGTTTTGGATGGACAAATCTAGTTCAAATAGATAGTTTTTGCATGCAAACTCACTTCTGGTAGCATTCCATAGTAAAGTACAAAGTTCGTTTTGGATGGACAAATCTAGTTAAAATAGATAGTTTTTGCATGCAAACTCACTTCTGGTAGCATTCCATAGTAAAGTACAAAGTTCGTTTTGGATGGACGGATCTAGTTGAAATAGATAGTTTTTGCATGCAAACTCACTTCTGGTAGCATTCCATAAGAAAGTACAAAGTTCGTTTTGGATGGACGGATCTAGTTAAAATAGATAGTTTTTGCATGCAAACTCACTTCTGGTAGCATTCCATAGTAAAGTACAAAGTTCGTTTTGGATGGACAAATCTAGTTAAAATAGATAGTTTTTGCATGCAAACTCACTTCTGGTAGCATTCCATAGTAAAGTACAAAGTTCGTTTTGGATGGACAAATCTAGTTAAAATAGATAGTTTTTGCATGCAAATTCACTTCTGGTAGCATTCCATAAGAAAGTACAAAGTTCGTTTTGGATGGACGGATCTAGTTGAAATAGATAGTTTTTGCATGCAAACTCACTTCTGGTAGCATTCCATAGTAAAGTACAAAGTTCGTTTTGGATGGACAAATCTAGTTAAAATAGATAGTTTTTGCATGAAAACTCAATCCTGGTAGCATTCCATAGTAAAGTACAAAGTTCGTTTTGGATGGACAAATCTAGTTAAAATAGATAGTTTTTGCATGCAAACTGACTTCTGGTAGCATTCCATAAGAAAGTACAAAGTTCGTTTTGGATGGACGGATCTAGTTGAAATAGATAGTTTTTGCATGCAAACTCACTTCTGGTAGCATTCCATAAGAAAGTACAAAGTTCGTTTTGGATGGACGGATCTAGTTAAAATAGATAGTTTTTGCATGCAAACTCACTTCTGGTAGCATTCCATAAGAAAGTACAAAGTTCGTTTTGGATGGACAAATCTAGTTAAAATAGATAGTTTTTGCATGCAAACTCACTTCTGGTAGCATTCCATAAGAAAGTACAAAGTTCGTTTTGGATGGACGGATCTAGTTGAAATAGATAGTTTTTGCATGAAAACATAATTCTGGTGGAATTCCACTAGATAGTACAAACTTCGTTTTGGATGGACGAATCTAGTTAAAATAGATAGTTTTTGCATGAAAACTCAATTCTGGTGGAATTCCACTAGATAGTACAAACTTCGTTTTGGATGGACGAATCTAGTTAAAATAGATAGTTTTTGCATGCAAACTCACTTCTGGTAGCATTCCATAGTAAAGTACAAAGTTCGTTTTGGATGGACAAATCTAGTTAAAATAGATAGTTTTTGCATGCAAACTCACTTCTGGTAGCATTCCATAAGAAAATACAAAGTTCGTTTTGGATGGACAAATCTAGTTAAAATAGATAGTTTTTGCATGCAAACTCACTTCTGGTAGCATTCCATAAGAAAGTACAAAGTTCGTTTTGGATGGACGGATCTAGTTGAAATAGATAGTTTTTGCATGCAAACTCACTTCTGGTAGCATTCCATAAGAAAGTACAAAGTTCGTTTTGGATGGACGGATCTAGTTAAAATAGATAGTTTTTGCATGCAAACTCACTTCTGGTAGCATTCCATAAGAAAGTACAAAGTTCGTTTTGGATGGACGGATCTAGTTGAAATAGATAGTTTTTGCATGAAAACATAATTCTGGTGGAATTCCACTAGATAGTACAAACTTCGTTTTGGATGGACGAATCTAGTTAAAATAGATAGTTTTTGCATGAAAACTCAATTCTGGTGGAATTCCACTAGATAGTACAAACTTCGTTTTGGATGGACGAATCTAGTTAAAATAGATAGTTTTTGCATGCAAACTCACTTCTGGTAGCATTCCATAGTAAAGTACAAAGTTCGTTTTGGATGGACAAATCTAGTTAAAATAGATAGTTTTTGCATGCAAACTCACTTCTGGTAGCATTCCATAAGAAAATACAAAGTTCGTTTTGGATGGACAAATCTAGTTAAAATAGATAGTTTTTGCATGCAAACTCACTTCTGGTAGCATTCCATAGTAAAGTACAAAGTTCGTTTTGGATGGACAAATCTAGTTAAAATAGATAGTTTTTGCATGCAAACTCACTTCTGGTAGCATTCCATAAGAAAGTACAAAGTTCGTTTTGGATGGACGGATCTAGTTGAAATAGATAGTTTTTGCATGAAAACATAATTCTGGTGGAATTCCACTAGATAGTACAAACTTCGTTTTGGATGGACGAATCTAGTTAAAATAGATAGTTTTTGCATGAAAACTCAATTCTGGTGGAATTCCACTAGATAGTACAAACTTCGTTTTGGATGGACAAATCTAGTTAAAATAGATAGTTTTTGCATGCAAACTCACTTCTGGTAGCATTCCATAGTAAAGTACAAAGTTCGTTTTGGATGGACAAATCTAGTTAAAATAGATAGTTTTTGCATGCAAACTCACTTCTGGTAGCATTCCATAAGAAAGTACAAAGTTCGTTTTGGATGGACGGATCTAGTTGAAATAGATAGTTTTTGCATGAAAACATAATTCTGGTGGAATTCCACTAGATAGTACAAACTTCGTTTTGGATGGACGAATCTAGTTAAAATAGATAGTTTTTGCATGAAAACTCAATTCTGGTGGAATTCCACTAGATAGTACAAACTTCGTTTTGGATGGACGGATCTAGTTGAAATAGATAGTTTTTGCATGCAAACTCACTTCTGGTAGCATTCCATAAGAAAGTACAAAGTTCGTTTTGGATGGACAAATCTAGTTAAAAAAGATAGTTTTTGCATGCAAACTCACTTCTGGTAGCATTCCATAAGAAAGTACAAAGTTCGTTTTGGATGGACGGATCTAGTTGAAATAGATAGTTTTTGCATGAAAACATAATTCTGGTGGAATTCCACTAGATAGTACAAACTTCGTTTTGGATGGACGAATCTAGTTAAAATAGATAGTTTTTGCATGAAAACTCAATTCTGGTGGAATTCCACTAGATAGTACAAACTTCGTTTTGGATGGACGAATCTAGTTAAAATAGATAGTTTTTGCATGCAAACTCACTTCTGGTAGCATTCCATAGTAAAGTACAAAGTTCGTTTTGGATGGACAAATCTAGTTAAAATAGATAGTTTTTGCATGCAAACTCACTTCTGGTAGCATTCCATAAGAAAATACAAAGTTCGTTTTGGATGGACAAATCTAGTTAAAATAGATAGTTTTTGCATGCAAACTCACTTCTGGTAGCATTCCATAAGAAAGTACAAAGTTCGTTTTGGATGGACGGATCTAGTTGAAATAGATAGTTTTTGCATGCAAACTCACTTCTGGTAGCATTCCATAAGAAAGTACAAAGTTCGTTTTGGATGGACGGATCTAGTTAAAATAGATAGTTTTTGCATGCAAACTCACTTCTGGTAGCATTCCATAAGAAAGTACAAAGTTCGTTTTGGATGGACGGATCTAGTTGAAATAGATAGTTTTTGCATGAAAACATAATTCTGGTGGAATTCCACTAGATAGTACAAACTTCGTTTTGGATGGACGAATCTAGTTAAAATAGATAGTTTTTGCATGAAAACTCAATTCTGGTGGAATTCCACTAGATAGTACAAACTTCGTTTTGGATGGACGAATCTAGTTAAAATAGATAGTTTTTGCATGCAAACTCACTTCTGGTAGCATTCCATAGTAAAGTACAAAGTTCGTTTTGGATGGACAAATCTAGTTAAAATAGATAGTTTTTGCATGCAAACTCACTTCTGGTAGCATTCCATAAGAAAATACAAAGTTCGTTTTGGATGGACAAATCTAGTTAAAATAGATAGTTTTTGCATGCAAACTCACTTCTGGTAGCATTCCATAGTAAAGTACAAAGTTCGTTTTGGATGGACAAATCTAGTTAAAATAGATAGTTTTTGCATGCAAACTCACTTCTGGTAGCATTCCATAAGAAAGTACAAAGTTCGTTTTGGATGGACGGATCTAGTTGAAATAGATAGTTTTTGCATGAAAACATAATTCTGGTGGAATTCCACTAGATAGTACAAACTTCGTTTTGGATGGACGAATCTAGTTAAAATAGATAGTTTTTGCATGAAAACTCAATTCTGGTGGAATTCCACTAGATAGTACAAACTTCGTTTTGGATGGACGAATCTAGTTAAAATAGATAGTTTTTGCATGAAAACTCAATTCTGGTGGAATTCC
Source organism: Anopheles moucheti (assembly GCF_943734755.1). NCBI lineage: Eukaryota > Metazoa > Arthropoda > Insecta > Diptera > Culicidae > Anopheles > Anopheles moucheti. Next base: position 101,109 of record NW_026453632.1, read on the forward strand.
ACTAGATAGTACAAACTTCGTTTTGGATGGACGAATCTAGTTAAAATAGATAGTTTTTGCATGCAAACTCACTTCTGGTAGCATTCCATAGTAAAGTACAAAGTTCGTTTTGGATGGACAAATCTAGTTAAAATAGATAGTTTTTGCATGCAAACTCACTTCTGGTAGCATTCCATAAGAAAATACAAAGTTCGTTTTGGATGGACAAATCTAGTTAAAATAGATAGTTTTTGCATGCAAACTCACTTCTGGTAGCATTCCATAGTAAAGTACAAAGTTCGTTTTGGATGGACAAATCTAGTTAAAATAGATAGTTTTTGCATGCAAACTCACTTCTGGTAGCATTCCATAAGAAAGTACAAAGTTCGTTTTGGATGGACGGATCTAGTTGAAATAGATAGTTTTTGCATGAAAACATAATTCTGGTGGAATTCCACTAGATAGTACAAACTTCGTTTTGGATGGACGAATCTAGTTAAAATAGATAGTTTTTGCATGCAAACTCACTTCTGGTAGCATTCCATAGTAAAGTACAAAGTTCGTTTTGGATGGACAAATCTAGTTAAAATAGATAGTTTTTGCATGCAAACTCACTTCTGGTAGCATTCCATAAGAAAATACAAAGTTCGTTTTGGATGGACAAATCTAGTTAAAATAGATAGTTTTTGCATGCAAACTCACTTCTGGTAGCATTCCATAAGAAAGTACAAAGTTCGTTTTGGATGGACGGATCTAGTTGAAATAGATAGTTTTTGCATGCAAACTCACTTCTGGTAGCATTCCATAAGAAAGTACAAAGTTCGTTTTGGATGGACGGATCTAGTTAAAATAGATAGTTTTTGCATGCAAACTCACTTCTGGTAGCATTCCATAGTAAAGTACAAAGTTCGTTTTGGATGGACAAATCTAGTTAAAATAGATAGTTTTTGCATGCAAACTCACTTCTGGTAGCATTCCATAAGAAAGTACAAAGTTCGTTTTGGATGGACGGATCTAGTTAAAATAGATAGTTTTTGCATGCAAACTCACTTCTGGTAGCATTCCATAGTAAAGTACAAAGTTCGTTTTGGATGGACGGATCTAGTTAAAATAGATAGTTTTTGCATGCAAACTCACTTCTGGTAGCATTCCATAAGAAAGTACAAAGTTCGTTTTGGATGGACGGATCTAGTTGAAATAGATAGTTTTTGCATGCAAACTCACTTCTGGTAGCATTCCATAAGAAAGTACAAAGTTCGTTTTGGATGGACGGATCTAGTTAAAATAGATAGTTTTTGCATGCAAACTCACTTCTGGTAGCATTCCATAAGAAAGTACAAAGTTCGTTTTGGATGGACGGATCTAGTTGAAATAGATAGTTTTTGCATGCAAACTCACTTCTGGTAGCATTCCATAGTAAAGTACAAAGTTCGTTTTGGATGGACAAATCTAGTTAAAATAGATAGTTTTTGCATGCAAACTCACTTCTGGTAGCATTCCATAAGAAAGTACAAAGTTCGTTTTGGATGGACGGATCTAGTTGAAATAGATAGTTTTTGCATGCAAACTCACTTCTGGTAGCATTCCATAAGAAAGTACAAAGTTCGTTTTGGATGGACAAATCTAGTTAAAATAGATAGTTTTTGCATGCAAACTCACTTCTGGTAGCATTCCATAGTAAAGTACAAAGTTCGTTTTGGATGGACGGATCTAGTTGAAATAGATAGTTTTTGCATGCAAACTCACTTCTGGTAGCATTCCATAAGAAAGTACAAAGTTCGTTTTGGATGGACGGATCTAGTTGAAATAGATAGTTTTTGCATGCAAACTCACTTCTGGTAGCATTCCATAAGAAAGTACAAAGTTCGTTTTGGATGGACGGATCTAGTTAAAATAGATAGTTTTTGCATGCAAACTCACTTCTGGTAGCATTCCATAGTAAAGTACAAAGTTCGTTTTGGATGGACGGATCTAGTTGAAATAGATAGTTTTTGCATGCAAACTCACTTCTGGTAGCATTCCATAAGAAAGTACAAAGTTCGTTTTGGATGGACGGATTTAGTTGAAATAGATAGTTTTTGCATGCAAACTCACTTCTGGTAGCATTCCATAGTAAAGTACAAAGTTCGTTTTGGATGGACAAATCTAGTTAAAATAGATAGTTTTTGCATGCAAACTCACTTCTGGTAGCATTCCATAGTAAAGTACAAAGTTCGTTTTGGATGGACGGATCTAGTTGAAATAGATAGTTTTTGCATGCAAACTCACTTCTGGTAGCATTCCATAAGAAAGTACAAAGTTCGTTTTGGATGGACGGATCTAGTTGAAATAGATAGTTTTTGCATGCAAACTCACTTCTGGTAGCATTCCATAAGAAAGTACAAAGTTCGTTTTGGATGGACGGATCTAGTTAAAATAGATAGTTTTTGCATGCAAACTCACTTCTGGTAGCATTCCATAGTAAAGTACAAAGTTCGTTTTGGATGGACAAATCTAGTTAAAATAGATAGTTTTTGCATGCAAACTCACTTCTGGTAGCATTCCATAAGAAAGTACAAAGTTCGTTTTGGATGGACGGATCTAGTTGAAATAGATAGTTTTTGCATGCAAACTCACTTCTGGTAGCATTCCATAAGAAAGTACAAAGTTCGTTTTGGATGGACGGATCTAGTTAAAATAGATAGTTTTTGCATGCAAACTCACTTCTGGTAGCATTCTATAAGATAGTACAAAGTTCGTTTTGGATGGACGGATCTAGTTGAAATAGATAGTTTTTGCATGCAAACTCACTTCTGGTAGCATTCCATAAGAAAGTACAAAGTTCGTTTTGGATGGACGGATCTAGTTGAAATAGATAGTTTTTGCATGCAAACTCACTTCTGGTAGCATTCCATAGTAAAGTACAAAGTTCGTTTTGAATGGACGGATCTAGTTGAAATAGATAGTTTTTGCATGCAAACTCACTTCTGGTAGCATTCCATAGTAAAGTACAAAGTTCGTTTTGGATGGACAAATCTAGTTAAAATAGATAGTTTTTGCATGCAAACTCACTTCTGGTAGCATTCCATAGTAAAGTACAAAGTTCGTTTTGGATGGACGGATCTAGTTGAAATAGATAGTTTTTGCATGCAAACTCACTTCTGGTAGCATTCCATAAGAAAGTACAAAGTTCGTTTTGGATGGACGGATCTAGTTGAAATAGATAGTTTTTGCATGCAAACTCACTTCTGGTAGCATTCCATAGTAAAGTACAAAGTTCGTTTTGGATGGACGGATCTAGTTGAAATAGATAGTTTTTGCATGCAAACTCACTTCTGGTAGCATTCCATAGTAAAGTACAAAGTTCGTTTTGGATGGACGGATCTAGTTGAAATAGATAGTTTTTGCATGCAAACTCACTTCTGGTAGCATTCCATAAGAAAGTACAAAGTTCGTTTTGGATGGACGGATCTAGTTGAAATAGATAGTTTTTGCATGCAAACTCACTTCTGGTAGCATTCCATAAGAAAGTACAAAGTTCGTTTTGGATGGACGGATCTAGTTGAAATAGATAGTTTTTGCATGCAAACTCACTTCTGGTAGCATTCCATAGTAAAGTACAAAGTTCGTTTTGGATGGACAAATCTAGTTAAAATAGATAGTTTTTGCATGCAAACTCACTTCTGGTAGCATTCCATAAGAAAGTACAAAGTTCGTTTTGGATGGACGGATCTAGTTAAAATAGATAGTTTTTGCATGCAAACTCACTTCTGGTAGCATTCCATAGTAAAGTACAAAGTTCGTTTTGGATGGACGGATCTAGTTGAAATAGATAGTTTTTGCATGCAAACTCACTTCTGGTAGCATTCCATAAGAAAGTACAAAGTTCGTTTTGGATGGACGGATCTAGTTAAAATAGATAGTTTTTGCATGCAAATTCACTTCTGGTAGCATTCCATAAGAAAGTACAAAGTTCGTTTTGGATGGACGGATCTAGTTGAAATAGATAGTTTTTGCATGCAAACTCACTTCTGGTAGCATTCCATAAGAAAGTACAAAGTTCGTTTTGGATGGACGGATTTAGTTGAAATAGATAGTTTTTGCATGCAAACTCACTTCTGGTAGCATTCCATAGTAAAGTACAAAGTTCGTTTTGGATGGACGGATCTAGTTGAAATAGATAGTTTTTGCATGCAAACTCACTTCTGGTAGCATTCCATAGTAAAGTACAAAGTTCGTTTTGGATGGACGGATCTAGTTAAAATAGATAGTTTTTGCATGCAAACTCACTTCTGGTAGCATTCCATAGTAAAGTACAAAGTTCGTTTTGGATGGACGGATCTAGTTGAAATAGATAGTTTTTGCATGCAAACTCACTTCTGGTAGCATTCCATAGTAAAGTACAAAGTTCGTTTTGGATGGACGGATCTAGTTGAAATAGATAGTTTTTGCATGCAAACTCACTTCTGGTAGCATTCCATAAGAAAGTACAAAGTTCGTTTTGGATGGACGGATCTAGTTGAAATAGATAGTTTTTGCATGCAAACTCACTTCTGGTAGCATTCCATAAGAAAGTACAAAGTTCGTTTTGGATGGACGGATCTAGTTAAAATAGATAGTTTTTGCATGCAAACTCACTTCTGGTAGCATTCCATAGTAAAGTACAAAGTTCGTTTTGGATGGACGGATCTAGTTAAAATAGATAGTTTTTGCATGCAAACTCACTTCTGGTAGCATTCCATAGTAAAGTACAAAGTTCGTTTTGGATGGACGGATCTAGTTGAAATAGATAGTTTTTGCATGCAAACTCACTTCTGGTAGCATTCCATAAGAAAGTACAAAGTTCGTTTTGGATGGACGGATCTAGTTAAAATAGATAGTTTTTGCATGCAAACTCACTTCTGGTAGCATTCCATAAGAAAGTACAAAGTTCGTTTTGGATGGACGGATCTAGTTGAAATAGATAGTTTTTGCATGCAAACTCACTTCTGGTAGCATTCCATAAGAAAGTACAAAGTTCGTTTTGGATGGACGGATCTAGTTAAAATAGATAGTTTTTGCATGCAAACTCACTTCTGGTAGCATTCCATAAGAAAGTACAAAGTTCGTTTTGGATGGACGGATCTAGTTGAAATAGATAGTTTTTGCATGCAAACTCACTTCTGGTAGCATTCCATAGTAAAGTACAAAGTTCGTTTTGGATGGACGGATCTAGTTAAAATAGATAGTTTTTGCATGCAAACTCACTTCTGGTAGCATTCCATAGTAAAGTACAAAGTTCGTTTTGGATGGACAAATCTAGTTAAAATAGATAGTTTTTGCATGCAAACTCACTTCTGGTAGCATTCTATAAGATAGTACAAAGTTCGTTTTGGATGGACGGATCTAGTTAAAATAGATAGTTTTTGCATGCAAACTCACTTCTGGTAGCATTCCATAAGAAAGTACAAAGTTCGTTTTGGAATGGACGGATCTAGTTGAAATAGATAGTTTTTGCATGCAAACTCACTTCTGGTAGCATTCCATAGTAAAGTACAAAGTTCGTTTTGGATGGACGGATCTAGTTGAAATAGATAGTTTTTGCATGCAAACTCACTTCTGGTAGCATTCCATAAGAAAGTACAAAGTTCGTTTTGGATGGACGGATCTAGTTGAAATAGATAGTTTTTGCATGCAAACTCACTTCTGGTAGCATTCCATAGTAAAGTACAAAGTTCGTTTTGGATGGACAAATCTAGTTAAAATAGATAGTTTTTGCATGCAAACTCACTTCTGGTAGCATTCCATAAGAAAGTACAAAGTTCGTTTTGGATGGACGGATCTAGTTAAAATAGATAGTTTTTGCATGCAAACTCACTTCTGGTAGCATTCCATAGTAAAGTACAAAGTTCGTTTTGGATGGACAAATCTAGTTAAAATAGATAGTTTTTGCATGCAAACTCACTTCTGGTAGCATTCCATAAGAAAGTACAAAGTTCGTTTTGGATGGACGGATCTAGTTAAAATAGATAGTTTTTGCATGCAAACTCACTTCTGGTAGCATTCCATAGTAAAGTACAAAGTTCGTTTTGGATGGACGGATCTAGTTGAAATAGATAGTTTTTGCATGCAAACTCACTTCTGGTAGCATTCCAAAGGAAAGTACAAAGTTCGTTTTGGATGGACGGATTTAGTTGAAATAGATAGTTTTGCAGCAAACTCACTTCTGGTAGCATTCCATAGTAAAGTACAAAGTTCGTTTTGGATGGACAAATCTAGTTAAAATAGATAGTTTTTGCATGCAAACTCACTTCTGGTAGCATTCCATAGTAAAGTACAAAGTTCGTTTTGGATGGACGGATCTAGTTGAAATAGATAGTTTTTGCATGCAAACTCACTTCTGGTAGCATTCCATAAGAAAGTACAAAGTTCGTTTTGGATGGACGGATCTAGTTGAAATAGATAGTTTTTGCATGCAAACTCACTTCTGGTAGCATTCCATAAGAAAGTACAAAGTTCGTTTTGGATGGACGGATCTAGTTAAAATAGATAGTTTTTGCATGCAAACTCACTTCTGGTAGCATTCCATAGTAAAGTACAAAGTTCGTTTTGGATGGACAAATCTAGTTAAAATAGATAGTTTTTGCATGCAAACTCACTTCTGGTAGCATTCCATAAGAAAGTACAAAGTTCGTTTTGGATGGACGGATCTAGTTAAAATAGATAGTTTTTGCATGCAAACTCACTTCTGGTAGCATTCTATAAGATAGTACAAAGTTCGTTTTGGATGGACAAATCTAGTTGAAATAGATAGTTTTTGCATGCAAACTCACTTCTGGTAGCATTCCATAGTAAAGTACAAAGTTCGTTTTTGGATGGACAAATCTAGTTAAAATAGATAGTTTTTGCATGCAAACTCACTTCTGGTAGCATTCCATAGTAAAGTACAAAGTTCGTTTTGGATGGACGGATCTAGTTGAAATAGATAGTTTTTGCATGCAAACTCACTTCTGGTAGCATTCCATAAGAAAGTACAAAGTTCGTTTTGGATGGACGGATCTAGTTGAAATAGATAGTTTTTGCATGCAAACTCACTTCTGGTAGCATTCCATAGTAAAGTACAAAGTTCGTTTTGGATGGACGGATCTAGTTGAAATAGATAGTTTTTGCATGCAAACTCACTTCTGGTAGCATTCCATAAGAAAGTACAAAGTTCGTTTTGGATGGACGGATCTAGTTAAAATAGATAGTTTTTGCATGCAAACTCACTTCTGGTAGCATTCCATAAGAAAGTACAAAGTTCGTTTTGGATGGACGGATCTAGTTGAAATAGATAGTTTTTGCATGCATCAACTCACTTCTGGTAGCATTCCATAGTAAAGTACAAAGTTCGTTTTGGATGGACAAATCTAGTTAAAATAGATAGTTTTTGCATGCAAACTCACTTCTGGTAGCATTCCATAAGAAAGTACAAAGTTCGTTTTGGATGGACGGATCTAGTTAAAGTAGATAGTTTTTGCATGAAAACTCAATCCTGGTAGCATTCCATAGTAAAGTACAAAGTTCGTTTTGGATGGACAAATCTAGTTAAAATAGATAGTTTTTGCATGAAAACTCAATCCTGTTAGCATTCCATAAGAAAGTACAAAGTTCGTTTTGGATGGACAAATCTAGTTAAAATAGATAGTTTTTGCATGCAAACTCACTTCTGGTAGCATTTCATAAGAAAGTACAAAGTTCGTTTTGGATGGACAAATCTAGTTAAAATAGATAGTTTTTGCATGCAAACTCACTTCTGGTAGCATTCCATAGTAAAGTACAAAGTTCGTTTTGGATGGACAAATCTAGTTAAAATAGATAGTTTTTGCATGAAAACTCAATTCTGGTGGAATTCCACTAGAAAGTACAAAGTTCGTTTTGAATGGACAAATCTAGTTAAAATAGATAGTTTTTGCATGAAAACTCAATTCTGGTGGAATTCCACTAGAAAGTACAAAGTTCGTTTTGGATGGACGAATCTAGTTAAAATAGATAGTTTTTGCATGAAAACTCAATTCTGGTGGAATTCCACTAGAAAGTACAAAGTTCGTTTTGGATGGACGAATCTAGTTAAAATAGACAGTTTTTGCATGAAAACTCAATTCTGGTGGAATTCCACTAGATAGTACAAAGTTCGATTTGGATGGACGAATCTAGTTAAAATAGATAGTTTTTGCATGAAAACTCAATTCTGGTGGAATTCCACTAGAAAGTACAAAGTTCGTTTTGGATGGACGAATCTAGTTAAAATAGATAGTTTTTGCATGAAAACTCAATTCTGGTGGAATTCCACTAGGAAGTACAAAGTTCGTTTTGGATGGACGAATCTAGTTAAAATAGACAGTTTTTGCATGAAAACTCAATTCTGGTGGAATTCCACTAGATAGTACAAAGTTCGATTTGGATGGACGAATCTAGTTAAAATAGATAGTTTTTGCATGAAAACTCAATTCTGGTGGAATTCCACTAGAAAGTACAAAGTTCGTTTTGGATGGACGAATCTAGTTAAAATAGATAGTTTTTGCATGAAAACTCAATTCTGGTGGAATTCCACTAGAAAGTACAAAGTTCGTTTTGGATGGACGAATCTAGTTAAAATAGACAGTTTTTGCATGAAAACTCAATTCTGGTGGAATTCCACTAGAAAGTACAAAGTTCGTTTTGAATGGACAAATCTAGTTAAAATAGATAGTTTTTGCATGAAAACTCAATTCTGGTGGAATTCCACTAGAAAGTACAAAGTTCGTTTTGGATGGACGAATCTAGTTAAAATAGATAGTTTTTGCATGAAAACTCAATTCTGGTGGAATTCCACTAGATAGTACAAAATTCGTTTTCAATGGACGAATCTAGTTAAAATAGATAGTTTTTTGCATGAAAACTCAATTCTGGTGGAATTCCACTAGAAAGTACAAAGTTTGTTTTGGATGGACAAATCTAGTTAAAATAGATAGTTTTTGCATGAAAACTCAATTCTGGTGGAATTCCACTAGAAAGTACAAAGTTCGTTTTGGATGGACGAATCTAGTTAAAATAGACAGTTTTTGCATGAAAACTCAATTCTGGTGGAATTCCACTAGAAAGTACAAAGTTCGTTTTGAATGGACAAATCTAGTTAAAATAGATAGTTTTTGCATGAAAACTCAATTCTGGTGGAATTCCACTAGAAAGTACAAAGTTCGTTTTGGATGGACGAATCTAGTTAAAATAGATAGTTTTTGCATGAAAACTCAATTCTGGTGAAATTCCACTAGAAAGTACAAAGTTCGTTTTTGAATTGACGAATCTAGTTAAAATAGATAGTTTTTGCATGAAAACTCAATTCTGGTGGAATTCCACTAGATAGTACAAAGTTCGTTTTGAATGGACAAATCTAGTTAAAATAGATAGTTTTTGCATGAAAACTCAATTCTGGTGGAATTCCACTAGATAGTACAAAGTTCGTTTTGAATTGACGAATCTAGTTAAAATAGATAGTTTTTGCATGAAAACTCAATTCTGGTGGAATTCCACTAGAAAGTACAAAGTTCGTTTTGAATGCACGAATCTAGTTGAAATTGGTAGTTTTTGCATGCAAACTCACTTCTGGTAGCATTCCATAAGAAAGTACAAAGTTCGTTTTGGATGGACAAATCTAGTTAAAATAGATAGTTTTTGCATGAAAACTCAATTCTGGTGGAATTCCACTAGAAAGTACAAAGTTCGTTTTGAATGGACAAATCTAGTTAAAATAGATAGTTTTTGCATGAAAACTCAATTCTGGTGGAATTCCACTAGAAAGTACAAAGTTCGTTTTGAATGGACAAATCTAGTTAAAATAGACAGTTTTTGCATGAAAACTCAATTCTGGTGGAATTCCACTAGAAAGTACAAAGTTCGTTTTGAATGGACAAATCTAGTTAAAATAGATAGTTTTTGCATGAAAACTCAATTCTGGTGGAATTCCACTAGATAGTACAAAGTTCGTTTTGAATTGACGAATCTAGTTAAAATAGATAGTTTTTGCATGAAAACTCAATTCTGGTGGAATTCCACTAGATAGTACAAAGTTCGTTTGAATGAAGCGAATCTAGTTAAAATAGATAGTTTTTGCATGAAAACTCAATTCTGGTGGAATTCCACTAGATAGTACAAAGTTCGTTTTGAATTGACGAATCTAGTTAAAATAGATAGTTTTTGCATGAAAACTCAATTCTGGTGAAATTCCACTAGATAGTACAAAGTTCGTTTTGAATTGACGAATCTAGTTAAAATAGATAGTTTTTGCATGCAAACTCAATTCTGGTGGAATTCCACTAGATAGTACAAAGTACGTTTTGGATAGACGAATCTAGTTAAAATAGATAGTTTTTGCATGAAAACTCAATTCTGGTGGAATTCCACTAGAAAGTACAAAGTTCGTTTTGGATGGACGAATCTAGTTAAAATAGACAGTTTTTGCATGAAAACTCAATTCTGGTGGAATTCCACTAGATAGTACAAAGTTCGTTTTGAATGGACGAATCTAGTTAAAATAGATAGTTTTTGCATGAAAACTCAATTCTGGTGGAATTCCACTAGATAGTACAAAGTTCATTTTGGATGCACGAATCTAGTTAAAATAGATAGTTTTTGCATGAAAACTCAATTCTGGTGGAATTCCACTAGAAAGTACAAAGTTCGTTTTGGATGGACGAATCTAGTTAAAATAGACAGTTTTTGCATGAAAACTCAATTCTGGTGGAATTCCACTAGAAAGTACAAAGTTCGTTTTGAATGGACAAATCTAGTTAAAATAGATAGTTTTTGCATGAAAACTCAATTATGGTGGAATTCCACTAGATAGTACAAAGTTCGTTTTGAATGGACAAATCTAGTTAAAATAGATAGTTTTTGCATGAAAACTCAATTCTGGTGGAATTCCACTAGAAAGTACAAAGTTCGTTTTGGATGGACGAATCTAGTTAAAATAGACAGTTTTTGCATGAAAACTCAATTCTGGTGGAATTCCACTAGATAGTACAAAGTTCGTTTTGGATAGACGAATCTAGTTAAAATAGATAGTTTTTGCATGAAAACTCAATTCTGGTGGAATTCCACTAGATAGTACAAAGTTCGTTTTGAATGGACAAATCTAGTTAAAATAGATAGTTTTTGCATGAAAACTCAATTCTGGTGGAATTCCACTAGAAAGTACAAAGTTCGTTTTGGATGGACGAATCTAGTTAAAATAGACAGTTTTTGCATGAAAACTCAATTCTGGTGGAATTCCACTAGAAAGTACAAAGTTCGTTTTGGATGGACGAATCTAGTTAAAATAGATAGTTTTTGCATGAAAACTCAATTCTGGTGGAATTCCACTAGAAAGTACAAAGTTCGTTTTGAATTGACGAATCTAGTTAAAATAGACAGTTTTTGCATGAAAACTCAATTCTGGTGAAATTCCACTAGAAAGTACAAAGTTCGTTTTGAATGGACGAATCTAGTTAAAATAGACAGTTTTTGCATGAAAACTCAATTCTGGTGGAATTCCACTAGAAAGTACAAAGTTCGTTTTGAATTGACGAATCTAGTTAAAATAGACAGTTTTTGCATGAAAACTCAATTCTGGTGGAATTCCACTAGAAAGTACAAAGTTCGTTTTGGATGGACGAATCTAGTTAAAATAGACAGTTTTTGCATGAAAACTCAATTCTGGTGGAATTCCACTAGAAAGTACAAAGTTCGTTTTGAATTGACGAATCTAGTTAAAATAGACAGTTTTTGCATGAAAACTCAATTCTGGTGAAATTCCACTAGAAAGTACAAAGTTCGTTTTGAATGGACGAATCTAGTTAAAATAGATAGTTTTTGCATGAAAACTCAATTCTGGTGGAATTCCACTAGAAAGTACAAAGTTCGTTTTGGATGGACGAATCTAGTTAAAATAGATAGTTTTTGCATGAAAACTCAATTCTGGTGGAATTCCACTAGATAGTACAAAGTTCGTTTTGAATGGACGAATCTAGTTAAAATAGATAGTTTTTGCATGAAAACTCAATTCTGGTGGAATTCCACTAGATAGTACAAAGTTCGTTTTGGATGGACGAATCTAGTTAAAATAGACAGTTTTTGCATGAAAACTCAATTCTGGTGAAATTCCACTAGATAGTACAAAGTTCATTTTGGATGCACGAATCTAGTTAAAATAGATAGTTTTTGCATGAAAACTCAATTCTGGTGGAATTCCACTAGATAGTACAAAGTTCGTCTTTGGATGGACGAATCTAGTTAAAATAGACAGTTTTTGCATGAAAACTCAATTCTGGTGAAATTCCACTAGAAAGTACAAAGTTCGTTTGGATGGACGAATCTAGTTAAAATAGATAGTTTTTGCATGAAAACTCAATTCTGGTGGAATTCCACTAGAAAGTACAAAGTTCGTTTTGGATGGACGAATCTAGTTAAAATAGACAGTTTTTGCATGAAAACTCAATTCTGGTGGAATTCCACTAGATAGTACAAAGTTCGTTTTGAATGGACGAATCTAGTTAAAATAGACAGTTTTTGCATGAAAACTCAATTCTGGTGGAATTCCACTAGAAAGTACAAAGTTCGTTTTGAATTGACGAATCTAGTTAAAATAGACAGTTTTTGCATGAAAAACTCAATTCTGGTGGAATTCCACTAGAAAGTACAAAGTTCGTTTTGGATGGACGAATCAAGTTAAAATAGACAGTTTTTGCATGAAAACTCAATTCTGGTGGAATTCCACTAGATAGTACAAAGTTCGTTTTGGATAGACGAATCTAGTTAAAATAGATAGTTTTTGCATGAAAACTCAATTCTGGTGGAATTCCACTAGATAGTACAAAGTTCGTTTTGAATGGACAAATCTAGTTAAAATAGATAGTTTTTGCATGAAAACTCAATTCTGGTGGAATTCCACTAGATAGTACAAAGTTCGTTTTGAATGGACGAATCTAGTTAAAATAGATAGTTTTTGCATGAAAACTCAATTCTGGTGGAATTCCACTAGAAAGTACAAAGTTCGTTTTGGATGGACGAATCTAGTTAAAATAGATAGTTTTTGCATGAAAACTCAATTCTGGTGGAATTCCACTAGAAAGTACAAAGTTCGTTTTGGATGGACGAATCTAGTTAAAATAGACAGTTTTTGCATGAAAACTCAATTCTGGTGGAATTCCACTAGATAGTACAAAGTTCGTTTTGAATGGACGAATCTAGTTAAAATAGATAGTTTTTGCATGAAAACTCAATTCTGGTGGAATTCCACTAGAAAGTACAAAGTTCGTTTTGAATGGACAAATCTAGTTAAAATAGACAGTTTTTGCATGAAAACTCAATTCTGGTGGAATTCCACTAGATAGTACAAAGTTCGTTTTGGATAGACGAATCTAGTTAAAAATAGATAGTTTTTGCATGAAAACTCAATTCTGGTGGAATTCCACTAGATAGTACAAAGTTCGTTTTGAATGGACAAATCTAGTTAAAATAGATAGTTTTTGCATGAAAACTCAATTCTGGTGGAATTCCACTAGATAGTACAAAGTTCATTTTGGATGGACGAATCTAGTTAAAATAGACAGTTTTTGCATGAAAACTCAATTCTGGTGGAATTCCACTAGAAAGTACAAAGTTCGTTTTGGATGGACGAATCTAGTTAAAATAGATAGTTTTTGCATGAAAACTCAATTCTGGTGGAATTCCACTAGAAAGTACAAAGTTCGTTTTGGATGGACGAATCTAGTTAAAATAGACAGTTTTTGCATGAAAACTCAATTCTGGTGGAATTCCACTAGATAGTTCAAAGTTCGTTTTGAATGGACGAATCTAGTTAAAATAGATAGTTTTTGCATGAAAACTCAATTCTGGTGGGAATTCCACTAGATAGTACAAAGTTCATTTTGGATGCACGAATCTAGTTAAAATAGATAGTTTTTGCATGAAAACTCAATTCTGGTGGAATTCCACTAGAAAGTACAAAGTTCGTTTTGGATGGACGAATCTAGTTAAAATAGACAGTTTTTGCATGAAAACTCAATTCTGGTGGAATTCCACTAGAAAGTACAAAGTTCGTTTTGGATGGACGAATCTAGTTAAAATAGAC